>NW_021823350.1:451881-506881 GCF_901001165.1 Salmo trutta | reverse complement strand
TCTATTGTCTGGCTGATGTCTGGTGCTCCTTCTAGACCAGCTACTTTAGTCTGGTGGCCTTTTGAAACCAGGTAGATCATCATCTCTGCTTCAGACTGACGTGAGGAGGAGAGATAGCACTTTCTTTTTTAATGGTGGGTCTATTTTGGAGGTTTATCTATTATCTGTGGTTTAGAGTGATAATGATGTGTCTGTCTCAACAGGCCCTCATCCTGAAGGAGCTATCTGTTATCAGAGACCATGCCGGCAGCGCCTGCCTCAGAGAACTGGACAAAACCAACAGTCCTCTGATTATGGCTCTGTGTGGCTCCAAAGGTAGGTCAACTAACCAATCCTCTGATTATGGCTCTGTGTGGCTCCAAAGGTAGGTCAACTAACCAACCCTCTGATTATGGCTCTGTGTGGCTCCAAAGGTAGGTCAACTAACCAGCCGCGGAGGTTTAAATGCTGCCTTTACCACACACACACTGTCACACACACGGTCACACACACACATACATGAATCACATGTCAGGAGCTCTGCTTGTACCCGCTTCTAATAATAAGGACTAACTGGTTCTTATTCACTTCAACTAAGACTTCCTGATTCGCTCTGATTTTATTGGCCATTAGAGCGCTGTTGTCATGGGAACAGCTAGGCTATACTCTTAACGTTTGTTATATGGATTATTAGGGGTAGTACTGACCTGTAACTGACCTGTATGCTAATATAGCCATTATAATTGCCTTATTTCATTTTTTCCCTGCTTTAGGCTCTTTCATTATCTGTTTATGGTAGGATGTACAGTATAGTTTATAGTCCAGGACTGAAAACTATGCTCAATGGAGATTCTCCACAGATTTCAAAAGCTTAGTCTGTGTCCGGGAAACCAGCCCATGGGTTGTAAGACTGGGGTCGGCGACAGGCAGCCCGCGGGCCAAAACCGGCCTGCAACTTTAAAAAAAAATTGTTTTTTTTAAATGACTGTAAAATCACCAGGAATTCAGCAAAAAAATAAGTTTAATTTAGGAAATCTGTTCCCAAGTATTCCAACGAATAAAGAAAAAAAGAGACGTGATCAAGGTATGATATTATTTGGGGTTTTAGTTGTCAATTTGCAGTTTTCAAAATTATTATAATTATGTTCCAGCCCCCCCCCCCGACCATTCACTCTGACAAAAATCAGCCCCCAGGGCTGAATCTAGTCTCCCTACCCCTGGTTAAGGTAAATAAGTTAGTGTAATGGTAATGTCCTTAAATCCTTTTCTCATTATGTCTCTTCTCCCTGCTGTAGACTCTCATCATCATCTCTCCATCATCATGTCTCTTCTCCCTGCTGTAGACTCTCATCAACATCTCTCCATCATTATGTCTCTTCTCCCTGCTGTAGACTCTCATCAACATCTCTCCATCATCATGTCTCTTCTCCCTGCTGTAGACTCTCATCAACATCTCTCCATCATTATGTCTCTTCTCCCTGCTGTAGACTCTCATCAACATCTCTCCATCATCATGTCTCTTCTCCCTGCTGTAGACTCTCATCATCTCCATCATTATGTCTCTTCTCCCTGCTGTAGACTCTCATCATCTCCATCATTATGTCTCTTCTCCCTGCTGTAGACTCTCATCAACATCTCTCCATCATTATGTCTCTTCTCCCTGCTGTAGACTCTCATCATCTCCATCATTATGTCTCTTCTCCCTGCTGTAGACTCTCATCATCTCCATCATTATGTCTCTTCTCCCTGCTGTAGACTCTCATCAACATCTCTCCATCATCATGTCTCTTCTCCCTGCTACATTTCTCATGTATTCATTGATTATGGGCAGTACATGTATATGGTCCAACTCAATGGTGTTGTGGTTAGAGGTCTTGAGAGTGTGATCCCCGGCTGAGTCATACCATAGAAAAATGAGACCTGGTGCATCTCTGCTTATCACTCTGCATTAAGGAGATAGATTGGGGGTAAGGCCCTGTGATAGATTAGTGTCCTGTCCAGGGGGTGTACTGAGGAGATAGACCAGTGTCCTGTCCAGGGGGTGTACTGAGGAGATAGACTAGTGTCCTGTCCAGGGGGTGTACTGAGGAGATAGACCAGTGTCCTGTCCAGGGGGTGTACTGAGGAGATAGACCAGTGTCCTGTCCAGGGGGTGTACTGAGGAGATAGACCAGTGTCCTGTCCAGGGGGTGTACTGAGGAGATAGACCAGTGTCCTGTCCAGGGGGTGTACTAGTACATCACGCTACAGAAACAGGAGATCCTAGTCCTATGCGCCGTTCTGGCTGCTTGCTTTCTTTTACCTGTATATGGTAGAATGCTTAGGATTTTTTAGTTTTGTTTGTTTAAGGTGATGATTCAGTAATGCTAATGGTTGTATTTCTTCATCCCTTTCATTCTCCCCTCCTAGGATCCTTCATCAACATCTCCCAGATGATTGCCTGTGTGGGCCAGCAGGCTATAAGCGGCTCTCGAGTGCCCGACGGCTTTGAGAACCGCTCGCTGCCACACTTTGAGAAGCACTCTAAAGTAAGATTCTCTAAGAACCTCTTAAGGCCTTTATTAACCAGCTGAAATCACCATTATATCTGTCCAGAGTCTCAGAACATGGGTTCATTCATTCATAACATCAAGATATTAGGGCGGGCTATCTCCCAAATGACACCCTATTTCATAGTGCACTCCTTTTCACCAGGGCACTGATAGGGTTCTGGTCAAAAGTAGTGCATTATATAGGGAATAGGGGGACATTTGGGACACAGCTGAGGACCTGAAGCCACTCCTGGAAGACAATGGAAGTAGATATAATTACTCAGAACAAAAATATAAACGCAACATGCAACAATTTCAAAGATTTTACTTAGTTACAGTTCACATAAGGAGATCAGTCAATTGAAATCAATTCATTAGGCCCTAATCTATGGATTTCACATGACTGGAAAATACAGACTGCATTAACATCTGTCAGTCAGTATCTGGTGTGTTCACTATTTGCCTCATGCAGCGCGACACATCTCTTTCACATAGAGTTGATCAGGATGTTGATTTGTGGCCTGTGGAATGTTGTCCCACTCCTCTTCAATGGCTGTGCAAAGTTGGCCGATATTGGTGGGAACTGGAACACGCTGTCGTTCACGTCAATCCAGAGCATCCCAAACATGCTCAATGGGTGGTGACATGTCTGGTGAGTATGCAGGCCATGGAAGAACTGGGACATTTTCAACTTCCAGGAATTGTGTACAGATCCTTGCGACATGGGGCCGTGCATTATCATGCTGAAACATGAGGTGATGGAGGTGGATGAATGGCACGACAATGGGCCTCAGGATCTCATCACGGTATCTCTGTGCATTCAAATTGCCATTGATAAAATGCAATTTGCATAACCCCATCTCACCACCATGGGGCACTCTGTTCACAACGTTGACATCAGCAAACCGCTCGCACACACGACGCCGTACACGCTGTCTGCCATCTGACCGGGACAGTTGAAACCGGAGTTCATCCGTGATGAGCACACTTCTCCAGCGTGCCAGTGGCCGTCGATGTGAGCATTGGCCCACTCAGGTCGATTTATGATGCCGAACTCCGGTCAGCTATATCTACGGGCTTTAATGTGTTTCTGTCATGTGGAATGTGCAGTAGCCTGTATCATATACAGTTCATTCTGAAAGGATTCACACCCCTTGACTTTTTCCACATTTTGTTACGTTAGTCTTATTCTAAAAATTTATGAAATAATTTTTCCCCTTCATCAATCTACACACAATACCCCATAATGACCAAGCGAAAACAGGTTTTTAGAAATGTTTGCAAATTTATAAAAATAAACAGAAATACCTTATTTACATAAGTATTCAGACCCTTTGCTATGAGACTCTAAATTGAGCTCAGGTGCATCCTGTTTCCATTGATCCTCCTTGAGACGTTTCTACAACTTGAGTGGAGTCCACCTGTGGTAAATTCAATTGTTTGGACATGATTTGGAAAGGCACACACCTGTCTATATAAGGTCCCACAGTTGACAGTACATGTCAGAGCAAAAATCAAGCCATGAGGCCGAAGGAATTGTCCGTAGAGCTCCGAGACAGGATTGTGTCGAGGCATAGATCTGGGAAAGGGTACCAAAAAATGTTTGCAGTTTTGAAGGTCCTTAACAACACAGTGGCCTCCATCATTCTTAAATGGAAGAAGTTTGGAACCACCAAGACTCTTCCTAGAGCTGGCCGGCCAAACTGAGCAATCGGGGGAGAAGGGCCTTGGTCAGGGAGGTGACCAAGAACCCGATGGTTACTCTGACAGTGTGCCAGAGTTCCTCTGTAGAGATGGGAGTACCTTCCAAAAGGACAACCATCTCTGCAGCACTCCACCAAATCAGGCCTTTATGGTAGAGTGGCCAGACAGAAGCCACTCCTCAGTAAAAGGCACATGACAGCCTGCTTGGAGTTTGCCAAAAGGCACCTAAAGGACTCAGATCATGAGAAACAAGACTCTCTGGCCTGATGAAACCAAGATTGAACTGTTTTGCTCTGAATGCCAAGCGTTACATCTGGAAGAAACCTGGCATCATCCCTACGGTGAAGCATGGTGGTGGCAGCAACATGCTGTGGGGATATTATTCAGCGGCAGGGACTGGGAGACTAGTCAGGATGCGGAGGATTGAGAAACACACAGCCTGATGCAAAAACGATCTCTAGCTTAAACAGATGGATTTTGATGGGGATTTATGTTAATTAGATTTCCGCGAACCTGCAGAAATTGTAGGCTAAGGGTTGAAAAACGTTCAAACGTTCATAATGTTTCTCCTTCCTAGCAGTAAACAACATCTCCAGCTGGCTCAGTCAGAGACCTGTTTTCATTGTTTTTGCTCTAACGGGATGAATCCCGAAATATCAACCCTTTTCCCTCCTTAGTGCACTACATCTGACCAAGGCGCTGTGGGGCCCTGGTCAGAAGTAATGCACTCTACAGTAATAGTGAATAGGGTGCCATTTGGGACTCGTCCGGGGCCTTATATAATGATGTAACACCTCTCTCTCTATCTCTCCTGTGTGTCGTGTCACAGCTTCCTGCGGCTAAAGGCTTTGTGGCTGACAGCTTTTATTCAGGCCTGACGCCCACGGAGTTCTTTTTCCACACTATGGCTGGTCGAGAGGGCTTGGTGGACACCGCTGTTAAAACAGCAGAGACCGGATACATGCAGGTAACACACACACACACACCGCTGGGCTGCTGTCTGCTGCACCGTACCCAACACCCTCTGCTCTCTGCTTGTATTACAGAAAAGAGGAACAACGTGTGCTCCCTACAAATCTAAATCTGATCAGGCTCCCTCTTGAGTAGCGATCAGGGTTATCTCCTAGGGCATGGACTATTCAACTCTGACCCTATGAGGTCTGGATCCTGCTGGTTTTCTGTTCTACCTGGTCATTAATATCACCCACCTGGTGTCCCAGGTCTAAGTCAGGCCCTGGTCATTAATATCACCCCACCTGGTGTCCCAGGTCTAAATCAGGCCCTGGTCATTAATATCACCCACCTGGTGTCCCAGGTCTAAGTCAGGCCCTGGTCATTAATATCACCCACCTGGTGTCCCAGGTCTAAATCAGTCCCTGGTCATTAATATCACCCACCTGGTGTCCCAGGTCTAAGTCAGGCCCTGGTCATTAATATCACCCACCTGGTGTCCCAGGTCTAAATCAGGCCCTGGTCATTAATATCACCCACCTGGTGTCCCAGGTCTAAGTCAGGCCCTGGTCATTAATATCACCCACCTGGTGTCCCAGGTCTAAATCAGGCCCTGGTCATTAATATCACCCACCTGGTGTCCCAGGTCTAAATCAGGCCCTGGTCATTAATATCACCCACCTGGTGCCCCAGGTCTAAGTCAGGCCCTGACTAGAGGGGAACAATGAAAACATGCAGTGGAGCTGGCCTGGCGGTCCAGAGTTGAGGGTCCTAGTGGTGTGTTGTTGATGTGGTCAGATCAGAACAGCTCACCATCTGACTAATGGCACATAGCAGAGGAACGGTGTTGAGTGGTCACACACACACACACACACACACACACACACACGGTTACACAACAAGCAAGATTAAATAGGCCTATCTGTTGTTGATTCATCCTCTGATCTGTTCTTCTGTGGTGGATGTGTTGTGTGTCAACAGAGACGTCTGGTGAAGTCGTTGGAGGACCTGTGTTCCCAGTATGATCTGACGGTACGGAGCTCCACTGGTGACATCATCCAGTTTGTCTATGGGGGGGACGGCCTGGACCCGGCCGCCATGGAGGGGAAAGATGAACCGCTGGAGTTCAACAGAGTTCTGGACAACATCCGGGTGAGTCACACGTGTACGACAAGACTTAATCTCACACACAGAGACACACACAGAGAGAGACACACGCAGACATACACACAGAGAGAGAAAGACGCACGCACAGAGACGTACACACAGAGAGAGAGAGACACACGCAGACGCTCACACACCCATTATTCTCTTAGACCTCACCTGTCGTCAGTCTGGCAACAATAACATAAACAAGCCTGCATTTCAAAGTGCCAGACTTCAGAATGTGCAGACGGTGAAATGAGGTTTTACCCAGCGTGCATGTTGTCATCTCTATGTATGTATTGGTGATGCAGGTCAGCTGTTTGTTCACTCGCCCACAGTTACTAATAACACATCCGCACTCCTCCCTCTATCCCTCCATGACTCCTCTTCCCTCCATCCCTCTCCCTCTATCCCTCCCCTCTATCCCTCCTCTCTATCCCTCTATCCCTCCTCTCCATCCCTCTATCCCTCCTCTCCATCCCTCTATCTCTCCTCTCCATCCCTCTATCCCTCCTCTCCATCCCTCTATCTCTCCTCTCCATCCCTCTATCCCTCCTCTCTCCATCCCTCTATCCCTCCTCTCTCCATCCCTCTATCCCTCTTCCCTCCATCCCTCTATCCCTCCTCTCTCCATCCCTCTATCCCTCCTCCCTCTATCCCTCCTCCCTCTATCCCTCCTCTCTCCATCCCTCTATCCCTCCTCTCCATCCCTCTATCCCTCCTCTCTCCATCCCTCTATCCCTCCTCTCTCCATCCCTCTATCCCTCCTCTCTCCATCCCTCTATCCCTCCTCTCTCCATCCCTCTATCCCTCTATCCCTCCTCTCTCCATCCCTCTATCCCTCCTCTCTCCATCCCTCTATCCCTCCTCTCTCCATCCCTCTATCCCTCCTCTATCCCTCCTCCATCCTTCCATCCCCCAGTCGGTCCATACGTGTTCAGAGCAGCCAGCCCTTAGTAAGAATGAGTTGGTCCTGACAGCAGAGTCCATCATGAAGAGGAGTGACTTCAAGTGCTGCCGAGACAGCTTCCTCGAGGTAAATAACTATCACTTGTCCACTTGACTGCTTCTATGTCTGCGTTCAAAATGGCACCCTATTCCCTACATAGTGCACTTTAACCAGAGCCCTGGTCTAAAGTAGTGCACTGCATACCGTAGAGAATAGGGAGCCATTTGGGACCAGACTATATTATTGATTTTAGTTCTATTATCAACAGTAATGTTACAGGGTATAGACCTATATCAGTCATCAACAGTAATGTTACAGGGTATAGACCTATATCAGTCATCAACAGTAATGTTCCATGGTATAGACCTATATCAGTCATCAACAGTAATGTTACAGGGTATAGACCTATATCAATCATCAACAGTAATGTTACAGGGTATAGACCTATATCAGTCATCAACAGTAATGTTACAGGGTATAGACCTATATCAGTCATCAACAGGAATGTTCCAGGGTATAGACCTATATCAGTCATCAACAGTAATGTTACAGGGTTTAGACCTATATCAATCATCAACAGTAATGTTCCAGGGTATAGACCTATATCAATCATCAACAGTAATGTTCCAGGGTATAGACCTATATCAATCATCAACAGCCAGTTAAAATGTCAAGTTTGACAGATTTCTTCATTCAAACCAACGTTACCAGCAGTTACACCCCGGCGTATAGACCGAGACTTAGACCTGGGTAACATCCTCAAATGGCACCCTATTCCCTATGGGCTGCACTGCTGTTTACCTGGGCCCACTGGGCTCTATATAGGGACTGGGGTGACATTTAGGACACAGACCTATATTATGGCCTATCAACAGCCACAGCCAACAGCAGATCTTCAACCACATTCAAATATTATAGAATTATCAAGTTATAGATTTATCAAGTTATAGATTTATCAAGTCATCCTTCAGTCACATGTAGGTAAAACATGTTGATTTCTATATAGAATCTGAACGAGCGTATTCTGCTGTTTCCATGACGCTTCCCTTTGTCAAATAGAATTCTCAGAATTCAAGAGTTGCAGCTCTATTTTCAAATGTCACTTGTTCCAAGAATATCCGTGCTGTCCATGCATTCAGCACGTGACCACTATCGAGGCAGCATTGCTCTGGTTACTAGGCAAAAACTACTAACATAATAAACTTCAAATTGCAATATATGCTGTTCTGTCATCAATTGAAGAATGGGCGATAGAAACCAGATAGAAGCTGATAATGGTGCATGTGACTTCAGTTACGTTCTGGTTTGCCGCCGATGTCCAAACCAAGTACTTGCTCAATGTCTTTCCATATCAGGGGAAAGCTGAAACCAGGCCTGCAGGTGAGTGACTGTCTGAGGCTGTGGGTTTGAGACTCATGGAGTCTTACACAGACAAAGGCAGAACTTGTGACCATGGATAACTTCTTCACATCAACTTCCCCGGCAGACAAGTTGATTGTGAAGAAGACTAGCCTGTTCAGAACAGTGAACAAACACAGGCGGGAGCTTGCAGCAGGTCCTGCTCTCTCTCTTCCTCAAGCACCACAGCTCCAAGCAGGCTGCCGAGGCAGCAGGTCCTGCTCTCTCTCTTCCTCAAGCACCACAGCTCCAAGCAGGCTGCCGAGGCAGCAGGTCCTGCTCTCTCTCTTCCTCAAGCACCACAGCTCCAAGCAGGCTGCCGAGGCATCAGGTCCTGCTCTCTCTCTTCCTCAAGCACCACAGCTCCAAGCAGAGGCAGCAGGTCCTGCTCTCTCTCTTCCTCAAGCACCACAGCTCCAAGCAGAGGCAGCAGGTCCTGCTCTCTCTCTTCCTCAAGCACCACAGCTCCAAGCAGGCTGCCGAGGCAGCAGGTCCTGCTCTCTCTCTTCCTCAAGCACCACAGCTCCAAGCAGGCTGCCGAGGCAGCAGGTCCTGCTCTCTCTCTTCCTCAAGCACCACAGCTCCAAGCAGGCTGCCGAGGCAGCAGGTCCTGCTCTCTCTCTTCCTCAAGCACCACAGCTCCAAGCAGGCTGCCGAGGCAGCAGGTCCTGCTCTCTCTCTTCCTCAAGCACCACAGCTCCCACTGGGGAAAAACAAGACACAATGTGAAGTCGGCTGCTGCACACGAAACAAGGCACATGGAAACTGTGTGCAGTGCAACCGATTTTGTTTGTGGGGCTTGCTCACACAAAGCCCTGAAGCTGTGTGCTGACTGTGGAACCTGAAGCATAAAGAGAGAACTTGATTGGTTCATGTGTAAAGGCACAGGTATAAGGGCCCAATACACTGTCTGATACTATCAACAGATGACTGTTTTTCTATCTTGTCATTTAATATATTTCCACTAATATTTCTTTATGCTATTTAATCTTTTATAATTGTTTTATGTTTAGGAATACAGCAAATCATTTTACCTGCACACCTGGCTGGTTATATTATTATTATTATTATTATATTTTTGGTTTCTACTTTGTCAGAAGAAGCTGTAACTGGACTTTATTAATGACTATAACTCTATTACTAATCACCTGGCTGGTTATATTATTATTATTATCTGTTAGTTTCTGTTAGAAGCTGTAACTGGACTTTATTAATGACTATAACTCTATTACTAATCACCTGGCTGGTTATATTATTATTATTATCTGTTAGTTTCTGTTAGAAGCTGTAACTGGACTTTATTAATTACTATAACTCTTATTACTAATCGAGTTTACAAATCAAGTTGATCAAATGGAAACACTGTAGTGTTTTATTGTAAAGGGAATGAAAATAGGCTACAGGCCTACGTTTTTTTCTAGGACTTAATAGAATTATACAAAACAACATATCCTTGACGATCCATCTAAACAACTAGTGAGTTTTTTGCTGTTGATTTGATTTATTTCCACAAGTATTTCTTTATGCAATTTAATCCTTTATAATAGTTTATGCACTATTTATCAAGCATGTTTGTGCTCCTTGCGGGTTGAGATGCATCTGATATGCATCTAAAGGGGACGCCCAGCAACGTTCTCTAGCGGGTACTGATAGGCTGAAAGGCCAGGCAGTTCTAGTGTTAATGAACTATGCAATGAGACCTCCGTGTTCTAGGATTCCTCCTAATGAAGACGTGTCCCATGAGACCTCCGCGCTCTAGGATTCCTCCTAATAAAGACGTGTCCCATGAGACCTCCGTGCTCTAGGATTCCTCCTTTAATAACGTGTCCCATGAGACCTCCGCGCTCTAGGATTCCTCCTAATAAAGACGTGTCCCATGAGACCTCCGTGCTCTAGGATTCCTCCTAATGAAGACGTGTCCCATAAGACCTCCGTGCTCTAGGATTCCTCCTAATGAAGACGTGTCCCATGAGACCTCCGTGCTCTAGGATTCCTCCTTTTAAAGACGTGTCCCATGAGACCTCCGCGCTCTAGGATTCCTCCTTTAATAACGTGTCCCATGAGACCTCCGTGCTCTAGGATTCCTCCTAATGAAGACGTATCTCATGAGACCTCCGTGCTCTAGGATTCCTCCTAATGAAGACGTGTCCCATGAGACCTCCGTGCTCTAGGATTCCTCCTAATGAAGACGTGTCCCATGAGACCTCCGTGCTCTAGGATTTCTCCTAATGAAGACGTGTCCCATGAGACCTCCGTGCTCTAGGATTCCTCCTAATGAAGACGTGTCCCATGAGACCTCCGTGCTCTAGGATTCATCCTAATGAAGACGTGTCCCATGAGACCTCCGTGCTCTAGGATTCCTCCTAATGAAGACGTGTCCCATGAGACCTCCGTGCTCTAGGATTCCTCCTAATGAAGACGTGTCTCATGAGACCTCCGTGCTCTAGGATTCCTCCTAATGAAGACGTGTCCCATGAGACCTCCGTGCTCTAGGATTCCTCCTAATGAAGACGTGTCTCATGAGACCTCCGTGCTCTAGGATTCCTCCTAATGAAGACGTGTCCCATGAGACCTCCGTGCTCTAGGATTCCTCCTAATGAAGACGTGTCCCATGAGACCGCGCTCTAGGATTCCTTCTAATGAAGACGTGTCCCATGAGACCTCCGCGCTCTAGGATTCCTCCTAATGAAGACGTGTCCCATGAGACCTCCGTGCTCTAGGATTCCTCCTAATGAAGACGTGTCTCATGAGACCTCCGTGCTCTAGGATTCCTCCTAATGAAGACGTGTCCCATGAGACCTCCGCGCTCTAGGATTCCTCCTAATGAAGACGTGTCCCATGAGACCTCCGCGCTCTAGGATTCCTCCTAATGAAGACGTGTCCCATGAGACCTCCGCGCTCTAGGATTCCTCCTAATGAAGACGTGTCCCATGAGACCTCCGTGCTCTAGGATTCCCCCTTTTAAAGACGTGTCTCATGAATACTGTGACTAGAAATGCATCTTTTAACGTAAAGAGCTTCTCTAAACATTAAAAGCATCTCTAAACATGTATTATCATTTATAATGTATGTTGTTCTGAAAGGTTTTGTGTATAGTGTTACTGTTTCTTCATCAGTACATGCTGTGTAGTCCAGAGGGTTATTTGAAGGTATATTATGTCTGTTTGTGATTAGTCTCTCTAGGCAGATGGGTTACCTCCCATTTTAACAATGTTCCATCATACACTGTCAGGGTCTTGAAGTTCTGATACTGGTTGATGAGGACAGAAGCCTGAAGTATTGTCATCGTTATTGTAGGAATATTCCCCCTTTTGTATATAAACTTTTAATTGGAATGTTAAAAGTCAGGTCAGTACAGGAGTCAAGGACTTCTACGACAACTTCTGGTTTCAAATGAATAGGCCTGTCCCTTATCAGTTAATTAACTGATTTCAAGATAGCAATAATCACCTTTTTTCATTCGTTTAGTTTATTTGTTGTTTGTAGTCATTACCATATTTGAATGATGAGTAATGTGATTGTCCGTGCGCGCACACAGAGTTGATTAATGAGCATGTGGTGAGGTTGATCCAGTTTGCTCTCAGCGGTTTCTGTCTACTTTGTCTCCCTCGTCAAGGCCTTGACAGACACGGGCTCAGAGAAGTATATGGAGGTACACTGTCTAATGTGCATCATGACTAGGTAATGGTGTGACACTAACCACATGACAACAGCACCGTTTCAACACTGCATTCAGTCAGTTGGTCAATTCTAACGTTTGGCTTTTTCAATGTGTCTCCCCATGTTTGGATTAAAGTACTAATCAGGCAGGTGTTGAGTCGTAGTAGGGGTTTAATTTGATCAAATAAATGTTGTCCATATTTTAAATACATTTATTGTAGAATGCATCCACAGTTGATTTGAATGTATTTTACTAATCATGTAAGAGTTGCATCGTTCTAGGGTTTTGATCAACATAATGTTTTTGGCAGGTTTGATAAATGGATTGTAGAAGACATCCACTATAAATGGAATGAGTGTTTTCTCTTCTGTGATGTTACTGTCTGTCTTGCACAGCCTGACCTAGTGCGTAGTGCTGTGTTGAAAGACCAGTTTACACTGTGCAGCTCTGCTGGTGTGTTGTGTGGAAGCATGATCTCCTAACAGTTCTCTTGATTTACCAATGTCTGTACACTACATTATGTAATAAGTAACCCAGGGGCAGAAGTGGTTGAAGAGACATCACTTTACAACCATCACTTTACAACCATCACTTTACAACCATCACTTTACAACCACTTTACAACCATCACTTTAGAACCACTTTACAACCATCACTTTAGGGAATCTCTCTCCCTTTATCTATCACTGTCTCTCTCACTCTCTTCCTTTATCTCTCCCTGTCCCTCTCTCTCTTTCCTTCTCTCCCAACCAAAGGAGATCAAGAAGTTCATCAAGGCTACATCTGAGAAAATCAAGAAGACCAGGGACAAATATGGCATCAACGACAATGGCACCACAGAGGTAGACCTTTTCATCCTTTACATTTAACACAGTCACATTGACAATGACATCTCTTTTTCAAGCAGTCCATCCAGGATTTAGCTATTTCCTTTATATCATGCGAGCACTTGCAAATTTGACCCATCACTGAACTATTACTGCATAAAACAGTAAGAGCAATGCAATATTACCATATAAAACTGTCTAATCACTACAAAATAAGGGCTCACAATTTTAACCGATCACCGCAATTTTACCACATAAAATGATTAAATCAACCAACTTTTCCCCGTCAAAGCTTTTTTGTGACCATTTAGACCAAAAAACACAAATGCCTTACAGAGAAATAATTTACACAGTCAAGTATCTGTCCATTAGACTATCTCAGTGTAAATTAGGGCTGTCCCCGACTAAAAAATCCTCTTCTTTCGACCAATCAATTAGTCAACATTTTTAAACATGTATTTTTCCATATATAGACACACCCTATGTGTTTTCATAAAATCAACTATATGTGCATTAAGCTTGTCCTATGCTTTAATCGCACTGTTTGATGAAATAAGATACAAATGCCTCAAGAGGGAACCAGAGATCAAGATAACCAGAAGGAAAAAACCTTAACATGACTCAACCATCATCTTCCCGCAAACTTCTTACAATGTCTACCGATCTGCGTGCCAGTTATGGTTTTCATATGCACGTTTTACGTGGAACAGTTTTATTTAATTTATTATAACGTCTTTGTATCTCAAAAATTATTGTCATGGGGCAGCTTCATGAAATGGGTGTCCATGGCCGAGCCTAAGGTCACCATGCGCAATGCCAAGTGTGGAGTGGTGTAAAGCTCGCCACCATTGGACTCTGGAGCTGTGGAAACAGGTTCTGTGGAGTGATGAATCACGCTTCACCATCTGGCAATCCGACGGATGAATCTGGGTTTGGCGGATGCCAGGAGAACGCTACCTGCCCTGTAACTGGAAATCTCAGTGTAAATCCTCTTGCTCACGGTCGCTCTCTCTGTCTCTCGCTCTCTCTCTCGTGCGCTCTCGTGCGCTCTCTCTCGCACTCTCTCGTGCGCTCTCTCTCTCGTGCTCTCTCGTGCGCTCTCTCTCTCTCTCTCTCTCTCTCTTTGTTTCAGCCCAGAGTTCTGTATCAGTTGGACCGCATCACTCCCAGCCAGCTAGAGAAGTTTCTGGAGACCTGCAGGGACAAGTACATGAGGTACTGTATCTGTGGTGGTCACTGCTCACAGATGGTTGTGTCTGTGGGGGTCACTGCTCACAGATGGTTGTGTCTGTGGTGGTCACTGCTCACAGATGGTTGTATCTGTGGGGGTCACTGCTCATAGAAGGTTGTGTTAATGGAGTGATAAGTAACCTTGCTTGAGACTTGGAAGACGTGTGTTCGATCCCCAAGCTAATGCCTAGGAGAATCTTGGGAGACTTGTGTTGAACCCCCCCTGTAGGACATACTATTCCCATTGATCCTATGTCTCAATCCAATCTGTCTGAATACTTTTGTTAGCTCCCCAAACGAATGCTTAGTCCTTTAGCTCAGCGGGTCAACCCGGGTTTGAACCCCCGGTAGGTAACACTTTACCCATTCATCCTACATGTCTGTGTCCCCAGAGCTCAGATGGAGCCGGGCTCAGCAGTAGGAGCCCTGTGTGCCCAGAGCATTGGGGAGCCTGGCACCCAGATGACCCTGAAAACCTTCCACTTTGCTGGGGTAGCCTCCATGAACATCACCCTGGGGGTCCCACGCATCAAGGAAATCATCAACGCCTCCAAGAACATCAGGTGGGTCGGCGGTCAAAGCCCTTATTAAGCTCCTTTTTAAATGGCTTTAGGACAGGAGGATTCAGATCTGAGCCTGGAGGTCCAGAGTACTGCTGGTTTGCTGTTCTAAATGATCATTCATTGTACCCACCTGGTGTCCCAAGTCTAAACCAGTATTTGATTAGAGAGGAAGAATGTTAAAATCAGCAGTGGAACTGGCTTCCAGGTCCAGATGGACCTGGTTTAGGATGGTCAGTCAACATCAGATGTGAGTCAGAGCTGGACTTGGAAAAGTCTCTCTTAATCCTCTCGGTTTTCTCTCCAGACGATTATAGTAGAAGGATCATGAAGGTTTGCTCATTGTTACAAGTTACTAGGAGAAGTTCAGATTCAATCCATTTCACCCTGAAGCATAAAACCTAAACACAGAAAGATAAATGGTTTTTGTCCAAATTCTTCCTCGTCTCCCTGACTGAACGGGAATACGGCTGAATCCCAAATGGCATCCTATTCCTTACACAGTGCACTACTTTTGTCCAGAGCCCTGTATAGGGAATAGGGTGCTGTTTGGACCCAGCAGGGGTCCTTCAGAGCGGACCGCCGGGCGCCGTGTTCCATTAGCTCTGATTGGTGTCTGCTTCTACATGACTAGACAGCCAAGAAGGTTCTTCCAATCACAGTGTCCAGCTGTGATGTCCCCCTGTCAGCTGGTAGTTATTCTGCTCCGTGTCCTAATCACACGGCCCGGAGAGAATCCTGGAGAAGGAATGAATACACCTTAGGAACGCGAGAGAGAGGGAGAGAGGTTCAGAGAGGGGGAGGGAGGGAGAGAGATTCAGAGAGAGGGAGCAGAAGAGCGAGAGAGATTCAGAGAGAGGGAGCAGAAGAGCGAGAGAGATGAAGAGCGAGGGAGGGAAAGGGAGCAGAAGAGCGAGGGAGCAGAAGAGCGAGGGAGAGAGAGAGAGGGAGCAGAAGAGCGCGGGAGGGAGAGATTCAGAGAGAGGGAGCATAAGAGCGAGGGAGGGAGGGAGAGAGAGAGGGAGCAGAAGAGCGAGAGAGATTCAGAGAGAGGGAGCAGAAGAGCGAGGGAGGGTGAGAGATTCAGAGAGAGGGAGCAGAAGAGTGAGGGAGGGTGAGAGATTCAGAGATATGGAGCAGAAGAGCGAGAGAGATTCAGAGAGAGGGAGCAGAAGAGCGAGGGAGGGTGAGAGATTCAGAGAGAGGGAGCAGAAGAGCGAGGGAGGGTGAGAGATTCAGAGATATGGAGCAGAAGAGCGAGGGAGGGTGAGAGATTCTGAGGGAGGGTGAGAGATTCTGAGGGAGGGAGGGAGGGAGGGAGGGTGAGAGATTCTGAGGGAGGGAGGGTGAGAGATTCTGAGGGAGGGAGGGTGAGAGATTCTGAGGGAGGGAGGGTGAGAGATTCTGAGGGAGGGAGGGTGAGAGAGTCTGAGGGAGGGAGGGTGAGAGATTCTGAGGGAGGGAGGGTGAGAGATTCTGAGGGAGGGAGGGTGAGAGATTCTGAGGGAGGGAGGGTGAGAGATTCTGAGGGAGGGAGGGTGAGAGATTCTGAGGGAGGGTGAGAGATTGAGGGAGGGAGGGTGAGAGATTGAGGGAGGGAGGGTGAGAGATTGAGGAGGGAGGTGAGAGATTGAGGGAGGGAGGGTGAGAGATTGAGGGAGGGAGGGTGAGAGATTGAGGGAGGGAGGGTGAGAGATTGAGGGAGGGAGGGTGAGAGATTGAGGGAGGGTGAGAGATTGAGGGAGGGTGAGAGATTCAGAGGGAGGGTGAGAGATTCAGAGGGAGGGTGAGAGATTGAGGGAGGGAGGGTGAGAGATTCAGAGGGAGGGTGAGAGATTCAGAGGGAGGGTGAGAGCAGGAGAGCGAGGGAGGGAGAGAGATTCAGAGAGAGGGAGCAGAAGAGCGAGGGAGGGTGAGAGATACAGAGATAAGAGAGGCTGAATCTCAAGCCAGTTGCTTCGCCAAACAATGAGCAGTACCCATCCATTTTAAATGCCACTCTATTCAGAATGACACAAACCTTTTAAAAGGCTTCTTTTGTGTTTCCATCAGCACACCTATAATCAGCGCTCACTTGGATGTTGACGACGATGCAGACTTTGGCCGACTGGTGAAAGGGAGGATTGAAAAGACCCTTCTGGGAGAGGTAGCTAGCTATTCAACATGTTTTATAGCTACTCTACAGGTACAGTCTGTCACCACTGTAAAGTCCCCTTTTCTCCACAACATAATGAGTCAAGGTGGAATGATTCCCACTCTGCAGGTTGCTGTGTATTGTGTTGTTTTGAATGTGTGTGATTCTGTCATGCGCAGCACTACAGTTCAATAGTACATGATGTGAAAGAAGTAAGAATGCTTATGGATCACTCTCATTCCATCCATGGTTCCATAGAATGCTGACAGGCTCTCACATTCAAATCAAATCAAATTGTATTTGTCACATGCGCCGAATACAACAGGTGTAGTAGACCTTACAGTGAAATGCTGAATACAACAGGTGTACACCTTACAGTGAAATGCTTACCAACAAGCCCTGAACCAACAATACAGTTTTTTAAGAAAATACCCCCAAAAAAGTAAGAGATAAGAATAACAAATAATTAAAGAGCAGCAGTAAAATAACAATAGCGGGGCTATATACAGGGGGTACCGTTACAGAGTCAATGTGGAGGCTATATACAGGGGGTACCGGTACAGAGTCAATGTGGAGGCTATATACAGGGGGTACTGGTACAGAGTCAATGTGGAGGCTATATACAGGGGGTACTGGTACAGAGTCAATGTGGAGGTTATATACAGGGGGTACCGGTACAGAGTCAATGTGGAGGCTATATACAGGGGGTACCCATACAGAGTCAATGTGGAGGATATATACAGGGGGTACCGGTACAGAGTCAATGTGGAGGCTATATACAGGGGGTACTGGTACAGAGTCAATGTGGAGGCTATATACAGGGGGTACCGGTACAGAGTCAATGTGGAGGCTATATACAGGGGATACAGGTACAGAGTCAATGTGGAGGCTATATACAGGGGGTACTGGTACAGAGTCAATGTGGAGGCTATATACAGGGAGAACCGGTACAGAGTCAATGTGGAGGCTATATACAGGGGGTACCAGTACAGAGTCAATGTGGAGGCTATATACAGGGGGTACAGTACAGAGTCAATGTGGAGGCTATATACAGGGGGTACCAGTACAGAGTCAATGTGGAGGCTATATACAGGGGGTACCAGTACAGAGTCAATGTGCAGGGGCACCGGTGTCGAGGTAATTGAGGTAATATGTACATGTAGGTAGAGTTATTAAAGTGACTATGCAGAGATGATAACAACAGAGAGTAGCAGCATAGAAGGAGGGGGGGGGGGGCAATGCAAATAGTCTGGGTAGCCATTTGACTAGATGTTCAGGAGTCTATGGCTTGGGGGTAGAAGCTGTTTAGAAGCCTCTTGAACCTAGAGCGCTCCGGTACCGCTTGCCTTGCGGTAGCAGAGAAACCAAGGCTAAAACAAGTCTAACTTAGCTGACATGGACTACGTGCATTGATCAGTGTTTCATTTGTCACTTCAGTGTAGAAGTGGAGAATGTTGAGCTCTAATGAGAATTTCCCTCTGTTATTGGTGTAACTATCTGACAGACAGTCGAGCTTTGCTAGCTGTTCTTTAGCCTGAGCTCCGCTAGCTGGCCTTTAGCCTGAGCTCCGCTAGCTGTTCTTTAGCCTGAGCTCCGCTAGCTGTTCTTTAGCCTGAGCTCCGCTAGCTGTTCTTTAGCCTGAGCTCCGCTAGCTGTTCTTTAGCCTGAGCTCCGCTAGCTGGCCTTTAGCCTGAGCTCCGCTAGCTGTTCTTTAGCCTGAGCTCCTCTAGCTGTTCTTTAGCCTGAGCTCCGCTAGCTGTTCTTTAGCCTGAGCTCCGCTAGCTGGCCTTTAGCCTAAGCTCCGCTAGCTGTTCTTTAGCCTGAGCTCCTCTAGCTGTTCTTTAGCCTGAGCTCCGCTAGCTGTTCTTTAGCCTGAGCTCCGCTAGCTGTTCTTTAGCCTGAGCTCCGCTAGCTGTTCTTTAGCCTGAGCTCCGCTAGCTGTTCTTTAGCCTGAGCTCCGCTAGCTGGCCTTTAGCCTGAGCTCCGCTAGCTGGCTTGAATACTGAGCACTATCTCTCACCTCACAGGATGTCTGTTCATTATTCAAGGATTAGTATTGAAACTTTGAAACTTTGATTGCTTTTTATACTTACAAATAATAATCTTATTTCCCCTGCCTTTTCAAAGTTTAATGTAACTATTAGGATGGCATTTGGACTATAATAATCCAGCAGAGATTTTACCAAAAACAACCCTGTCATTTCAAATACACAATGCACAACACATAACACTCGGTTTGAAATACTGGCTACTGCAAAACACACTGTTTACTGTATACTTACTGTGTACTTGAAAATACAATAACACCGTGCTGCCATGACAACAGAAAATCAATGTTTGTTGTATGACTTGTAAATGATTGAATACATATCAGACTCTTTCCCTGACAGATTTCAGAGTACATTGAAGAGGTGTTTTTGCCAGACGACTGTTTCATTCTGGTCAAGCTGTCACTGGAGAGGATCAGACTGCTGCGACTAGAGGTACCAACATAGAAATACAGCCACTATTCTAGTCATTCTATGACTGTTCCATTCATTCTATTTCTATATTATTCTATGACGATCTATTCCTTATTTTTCGTGACTATTTATAGTCATTCTATTTCTATTTGACTGTTCTATTCATTCTAATTCTATGACTTTTCTATTACTCTAATTCTATGACTATTCATTCTTATTCTATGACTATTCATTCTTATTCTATGACTATTCTATTCATTCTTTTTCTATGACTATTCTATTCATTCCTTTTCTATGACTATTCTATTCATTCTTTTTCTATGACTATTCTATTCATTCTTATTCTATGACTATTCTATTCATCCTTATTCTATGACTATTCTATTCATTCTTATTCTATGACTATTCTATTCATTCTTATTCTATGACTATTCTATTCATTCTTATTCTATGACTATTCTATTCGTTCTAATTCTGACTTCGTTCTAATTCTATATGACTATTCTATTCGTTCTAATTCTATATGACTATTCTGTTTGTTAGATTCAGACTATTCTATTCATTCTATTGACTACACTATATTACAAAAGTATGTGGACACCCCTTCAAATTATTGGATGTGGCTATTTCAGCCACACCCGTTGCTGACAGGTGTATAAAATTGAGCACATGCAATCTCCATAGACAAACATTGGCAGTAGAATGGCCTTACTGAAGAGCTCAGTGACTTTCAACGTGGCACTGTCATAGGATGCCACCTTTCCAACAAGTCCGTTTTTCAAATGTATGCCCTGCTAGTGCTGCCCCGGTCAACTTTAAGTGCTGTTATTGTGAAGTGGAAACGTCTAGGAGCAACAAAGGCTCAGCCGCTCAGTCACAGAATGGGACCGCCGAGTGTTGAAGCTTGTATGGTTGCACAGCCTTTCCTCTACAGGGAGCCAGGTTTTCCTGTGTCTACCCTTCTCAATGGCAAGGCTGTGCTCA
This sequence comes from Salmo trutta, assembly GCF_901001165.1. Lineage (NCBI taxonomy): Eukaryota > Metazoa > Chordata > Actinopteri > Salmoniformes > Salmonidae > Salmo > Salmo trutta. Next base: position 486,365 of record NW_021823350.1, on the reverse strand, counting down.
CTGAGCCTGTACTTTGTCAATGTTTTTCTAAGGTTTTGATCAGTAACCATGGTCAAATATTTAGCCATAGTGTACTGTCGATTTAGGGCCAGATAGCACTGCATTTTGCTTTGTGTTTGTGCTTGTGTTTCCCAATAAGCAATGTAGTTTTGTTTTGACTGTGTTGTAATTTGGTTTATTCTGATTGATTGGATGTTCTGGTCCTGAGGCTTCAGTGTGTTAGTAGAACAGGTTTGTGAACTCAGCCCCAGGACCAGCTGGATGAGGGGACTCTTTTCTTTGCTCAGCTCTTGGCATTGCAGGGCTTGGTAATGATATGAGAGGGGGTCACTGTATTTTAGATGTTTCCAAAACTTAATTGCTCTTTTTTGAGTTTTTATTATTAGTGGATATTGGCCTAATTCTGCCCTGCATGCATTGTTTGTAGTTTTCCTCTGGACACGTAGGAGAATCTTACAGAACTCTGCATGTAGGGTTTCAATGGGGTGTTTGTCCCATTTGATGAAATCTTGTTTTGCAAGTGGACCCCACACCTCGCTGCCATAAAGTGCAATTGGTTCAATGACATATTCAATTAGTTTTAGCCAAATTTTAATAGGTATTTCAATTTGAATTTGCTTTTTAATGGCGTAGAATGCCCTGCGTGCTTTCTCTCTCAGTTCATTCACTGCCTCATTAAGGTGTCCAGTTGAGCTTATTTTTAAACCTAAGTAATTGTAGTGTGTACAGTACTCTATATATTTTGTACCAATTGAGAACTTTGGTCTAATTCCCTGAGATCTGGATCTTCTCTGGAAAATCATTATTTTAGTCTTTTTGGGGTTTACTGCCAGGGCCCAGGTCTGGCAGTACTGCTCTAGCAGGTCCAGGCTCTGCTGTAGGCTAGGTGCTGTGGGTGACAGCAGGCATAGGTCATCTGCGAAGAGTAGGCATTTAACTTCTGAATTGTGGAGACTAACACCAGGGGCTGAGGATTTTTCTAGAATAGTGGCCAATTCGTTAATGTAAATATTGAAGAGTGCAGGGCTCAGATTGCAACCCTGACGAAGGCCCCGCCCCTGGTTAAAGAATTCTGTCCTTTTCTTACCAATTTTAATGCTGCACGTATTGCCAGTATACATTGATTTAATTATGTCAATGTATCTCTCTCTCTCTCTCTCTCTCTCTCTCTCTCTCTCTCTCTCTCTCTGTCTCTCTCTCCCTCTGTCTGTCTGTCTGTCTCTCTCTCTGTCTGTCTCTCTCTGTCTATGTCTGTCTCTCTCTATCTCTCTCTCTCTCTCTGTGTCTCTCTCTCTCTGTCTGTCTGTCTCTCTCTCTCTCTCTCTCTCTCTCTCTCTCTCTCTCTCTCTCTCTCTCTCTCTCTCTCTCTCTCTCTGTCTCTCTCTGTCTATGTCTGTCTCTCTCTTTCTCGCGCTCTCTCTCTCTCTCTCTGTCTCTCTCTCTCTCTCTCTTTCTGTCTCTCTCTCTTTCTGTCTCTCTCTTTTTCTGTCTCTCTCTCTCTGTCTGTCTCTCTCTGTCTATGTCTGTCTGTCTCTCTCTTTCTTGCTCTCTCTCTCTCTTGCTCTCTGACTATCTATTTCTGTCTGTCTCTCTCCCCAGGTGAATGCAGAGACAGTCCGCTACTCTATCTGCATGTCTAAGCTGAGAGTGAAGCCTGGAGACATAGCTGTACACGGGGAGGCAGTGGTCTGTGTATCTCCCAGGGAAAACAGCAAGAGCTCCATGTACTACGTCCTCCAGTCTCTAAAGGATAACCTGCCCAAGGTAAGAGTAACCCTGCGTCCCAAAAGGCACCCTATTCAGCCCACTACTTTTGACCAGGGCCCGTATTCCCAATATATAGTGAACCACTTTTGACTGGGGCTCTGGTCTAAAGTATTGAACTAAAAATGTTAATCTTGTGTCAGTCTTCAGGCAGGTCTCACGATGGATTCTTTTCGTGAATTGTTTCTTTCATGATATCAACAGGGGCTTTGTGATTAGAAATGCATAGAATTCACCAGGCGGGTAATGCTGCCAAGCCTCTGTACAGTTCATTATAGTGTGTCCCCTCTCTCCTCCCTCTGTCTCATCTCTCCTTTCCTCCCTCTCTGTCCCCTCTCTCCTCCCTCTCTCTGTCCCCTCTCTCCTCCCTCTCTCTGTCCCCTCTCTCCTCCCTCTCTCTGTCCCCTCTCTACTACCTCTCTCTGTCCCCTCTCTCCTCCCTCTCTCTGTCCCCTCTCTCCTCCCTCTCTCTGTCCCCTCTCTCCTCCCTCTCTCTGTCCCCTCTCTCCTCCCTCTCTCTGTCCCCTCTCTCCTCCCTCTCTCTGTCCCCTCTCTCCTCCCTCTCTTCTCCCTCTCTCTGTCCCCTCTCTCCTTTCCTCCCTCTCTCTGTCCCCTCTCTCTTCTCTCCCTGTTTCTGTGGTGCTACTAGGTGGTGGTACAGGGTATCCCTGAGGTGTCCAGAGCTGTCATTCACATCGACGAGCAGACCGGCAAGAACAAGTACAAGCTGCTGGTTGAGGGAGACAACCTACGCAGCGTCATGGCAACCCACGGTGTCAACGGCAACAGGACCACCTCAAACAACACCTATGAGGTAACTAGACTGTAGAAGCCCCTCCTCCAAAAACAAACAGCAACATATTATCGTCCCATTTATTGATCGAATTTCAAATGATCATCTCATTGATTGGCCTGAACCAATTCTTTATATGACAACTGTTGTTGTAAACGAGGGGCTTTAATTAAATGAATTGATTGAATTCCCCAATGCCTCTGTGCCGAGAACCAACTGACTGTTCTCTCCTCCAGAACTATCTACTTTCCCCACGGCGGGGATCCTAGTTTGATCCCAGCATGAGCCTTACGCATTTCTGTTCCCTCTGCTCTGTCTCCCTGCTGCTGCTGCTCCTCCTATCCTACCATTTAATCAATCATACTAATATCAGTTTGGAATTCTATTCTCCTTTAAAAACCCAGATCTAAACAGAATCAAGTGATTGTCTCTGTTTCCCAGGTTGAGAAGACGCTTGGTATCGAGGCTGCCAGGTCCACCATCATCAATGAGATCCAGTACACCATGGTGAACCACGGCATGAGCATCGACAGGCGACACGTCATGCTCCTGGCAGACCTCATGTCCTATAAGGTCGGTGAAAAGATGAACAATGTTTTATTCAAAGACCAATAATATTGAGAGTTTTTTTTTTTTAAGTTTGTATTGTGATAACAGATGAAGTCCTCTGTTTGCAGTTTAGATGCAGCAGGATTGCAAAATTCCTGGAACTTTCAATAAATTCCCTGGTTTTCCCGAAATCCTGGTTAGAGGATTCCCGTAATAAATCATGCAAACAGGATTTCTGGAAAAACTGGGAATTTATTGAAAGTTCCCAGAATTTTGCTAACCTGTGCAGGCCTACTCTCAGCTGATGTCATATTTTACATGTGTTTTCCATTGAAATACCAGTCAAAAGTTTGGACACCTGCCTCCCGACTGGTGCAGCGGTCTAAGGCACTGCATCGCAGTGCTAGCTGTGTCCTTACAGATTTTGGTTCGATTCCAGGCTGTGTCGCAGCCGGCCATGACCGGGAGACCCATGAGGTGGCGCACAATTGGCCCAGCATCGTCCGGGTTAGGGGAGGGTTTGGCCGGCAGGGATGTCCTTGTCCCATCGCCCTTTAGTGACTCCTGTGGCGGGCCGGGTGCAGTGCACGCTGACGCGGTCGCCAGGTTTACAGTGTTTCCTCCGACACATTGGTGCAGCTGGCTTCCGGGTTTAGCGGGCATTGTGTCAAGAAGCAGTGCCTCAGCGATGGGACAAGACTGTACCTACCAATTGGATATCACAAAATTGGGGAGAAAAAGGGGTGTAAAAAAAAATATATATATATTTAAAAAAATAAAATAAAACAAAAAACATTACGTTTGGACACCTACTCATTAAAGGATTTTTCTTTATTTTTACAATTTTCTACATTATTGAATAATAGTGAAGACATCAAAACTATTAAATAACACATGGAATCATGTAGTAACCAAAAAAGTGTTAAACAAATGAAAATATATTTTATATTTGAGATTCTTCAAAGTAGCCACCCTCTGACTTGACAGCTTTGCACATTCTTGGCATTCTCTCAACCAGCTTCATGAGATAGTCACCTGGAATGCATTTCAATTAACAGGTGTGCCTTCTTAATTTTTAGAATTTCTTTCCTTAGTTAATTTGAGCCAATCAGTTGTGTTGTGACAAGATAGGGGTGGTATACAGAAGATAGCCATATTTGGTAAAAGACCAAGTCCATATTATGGCAAGAACAGATCAAATAAGCACATTACTTTAAGACAGGTCAGTCAATCTGGAAAAATTCAAGAACATTGAACGTTTTTTCAAGTGCAGTCGCGGAAACCATCGAGTGCTATGATGAAACTGTCTCTCATGAGGACCGCCATAGGAAAGGAAGACCCAGAGTTACGTCTGCTGCAGAGGATAAGTTCATTAGTTACCAGCCTCAAAAATTGCAGCCCAAATAAATGCTTCACAGAGTTCAATTAACTGAACTTTAAATTCTTTAGCAACAACTCTGGTGGACATTCCTGCAGCCTGCATGCCAATTGCATGCTCCCTCAAAACTTGAAACATCTGTGGCATTGTGTTGTGTAACAAAACTGCACAATTGAGTGGCCTTTTATTGTCCCCAGCACAAGGTGCACCTGTGTGTGTAATGATCATGCTGTTTAATCAGCTTCTTGATATGTCACACCTGTCAGGTGGATGTATTATCTTGGCAAGTAATGGGGTTATGCAATATGATAATGTAATAAGATCATGTAAAGGGTTATGCAATAGGATAATGTGATATGATAATGTAATAGTGATATGAAATGGGATAATGTAATATGATAATGCGATACGATAATGTGGTAGTGTAATGTGATATGGTTATGCACTAGGATAATGTAATATGATAATGTAATATGAATATGCAATAGGATAATGTAATATGGATATGCAATAGGATAATGTATAGGGTTATGCAATTGGATAATGTATTTGCCATCCATAGGGTGAGATCCTAGGTATCACCAGGTTTGGCCTGGCTAAGATGAAGGAGAGCGTGTTGATGCTGGCGTCCTTTGAGAAAACTGCCGACCATCTCTTTGATGCTGCGTACTTTGGTCAGAAGGACTCAGTCTGTGGTGAGTTTCAGGCTTCCTCTTTCTATAGCAGAATTACAGAAATACAGCTACTTGATAACAAAGAACACACTGGCTTTTTGTTGTCTAAAAAACATCTGTCCTTTCCACGACTTCTCTCATTCATTGCACTGATCTGAAATTACTAACTAGCCACTTGTCAAGTGTTTTCACAGCAGATGAATGGGGAGGAGACGGAAGAGAGATCGGATTTCCAGTCATTGAGAAAGATATCCCAAACACGGCTGATTGAGCTCAATCTCTCTGTCTCCTCTGGTTCCAGGTGTATCTGAATCTCTCTGTCTCCTCTGGTTCCAGGTGTATCTGAATCTCTCTGTCTCCTCTGGTTCCAGGTGTATCTGAATCTCTCTGTCTCCTCTGTTCCCAGGTGTATCTGAATATCTCTGTCTCCTCTGGTTCCAGGTGTATCTGAATCTCTCTGTCTCCTCTGTTCCCAGGTGTATCTGAATCTCTCTGTCTCCTCTGTTCCCAGGTGTATCTGAATATCTCTGTCTCCTCTGTTCCCAGGTGTATCTGAATATCTCTGTCTCCTCTGGTCCCAGGTGTATCTGAATATCTCTGTCTCCTCTGGTTCCAGGTGTATCTGAATCTCTCTGTCTCCTCTGTTCCCAGGTGTATCTGAATCTCTCTGTCTCCTCTGTTCCCAGGTGTATCTGAATCTCTCTGTCTCCTCTGTTCCCAGGTGTATCTGAATATCTCTGTCTCCTCTGGTCCCAGGTGTATCTGAATATCTCTGTCTCCTCTGGTCCCAGGTGTATCTGAATCTCTCTGTCTCCTCTGTTCCCAGGTGTATCTGAATCTCTCTCTGTCTCCTCTGTTCCCAGGTGTATCTGAATCTCTCTGTCTCCTCTGTTCCAGGTGTATCAGAATGCATCATCATGGGAATCCCCATGAACATCGGTACAGGACTGTTCAAGCTCTTACACAAGGCTGATAAGGACCCCACGCCACCCAGGAGACCCCTGCTCTTCGACAGCGCCGACTTCCACATCCCCTTGGTTACATAGTAGAACCCAGGACTCTGTCTGTCCCAGTAGAACCCAGGACTCTGTCTGTCCCAGTAGAACCCAGGACTCTGGCTGTCCCAGTAGAACCCAGGGCTCTGTCTGTCCCAGTAGAACCCTGGACGCTGTCTGTCCCAGTAGAACCCAGGACTCTGTCTGTCCCAGTAGAACCCAGGACTCTGTCTGTCCCAGTAGAACCCTGGGCTCTGTCTGTCCCAGTAGAACCCAGGACTCTGTCTGTCCCAGTAGAACCCAGGACTCTGTCTGTCCCAGTAGAACCCAGGACTCTGTCTGTCCCAGTAGAACCCAGGACGCTGTCTGTCCCAGTAGAACCCAGGACTCTGTCTGTCCCAGGAGAACCCAGGGCTCTGTCTGTCCCAGTAGAACCCAGGACTCTGTCTGTCCCAGTAGAACCCTGGACTCTGTCTGTCCCAGTAGAACCCAGGACTCTGTCTGTCCCAGTAGAACCCTGGACTCTGTCTGTCCCACACCCAACATCTAATTGTGTGTGTGTGTGTGTGTGTGTGTGTGTGTGTGTGTGTGTGTGTGTGTGTGTGTGTGTGTGTGTGTGTGTGTGTGTGTGTGTGTGTGATGGAGCAAAGAGAGCATGGGGCACATACACAAGGAGTGCCTTAACGTGAAGCTTTTGTTTTCTCTCCATGAAGCTTCATATAACCTCTTCCTTTGGCTTTCTGTTTGTGTTATTTTATACCATTTCTTCTCATTCACAGGACTACAGAGAGAAGTGCCTGTCAAAACGTCTCCAGCTCTTCCACAATGGAAGACTGACGTTCACCTGTTTTTATTTGTTTAGTCGTGGCCTCATGTGGACTCATGTTCCTCGTTTGTTTTCCATGCTTTCCCTTTCTGAATTTACAATAAAGTGTGCTTGACGCTGGAAAGAGTGAAGCGTTGAAGTCACTGATTTGATTAGAAATAGGGTTTGATGTTGTTCACTGGCTGAAAGGAGTCTGTTCCCAGCTCTGTAAAGTATGTGCTTGAGCCAACTCTTCTGACTGCCACACAGCTTTGTTATGCCCTTCATGTTTGGTTTGACACTGATTGAACAACCTTGAGAGGAGTTGGCTGAAGCACAGAGCCATTTGGAGCCTGGTTACAATGAACCCTGTGTGTACTATATGATGGCCTTGGATGCCCAGGCTTCACTCCTGATGTCTCTTAAGGTGAGGTTACTATATGGTGACTGTTCTCTAAAACCTCAATCAAAGTGGCTTTTTGTGTTTACTGCTGGTGTGTTTGTTTTCAGTGTTTAAAACATCCCTCTACTGTATGTATGGATGTCTTTATGGATTAAAACATCCCTCTACTGTATGTATGGATGTCTTTATGGTTTAAAACATCCCTCTACTGTATGTATGAATGTCTGTCTTTATGGATTAAAATATCCCTCTACTGTATGTATGGATGTCTTTATGGTTTAAAACATCCCTCTACTGTATGTATGGATTAAAACATCCCTCTACTGTATGTATGGATGTCTTTATGGTTTAAAACATCCCTCTACTGTATGTATAGATGTCTTTATGGTTTAAAACATCCCTCTACTGTATGTATGGATGTCTTTATGGTTTAAAACATCCCTCTACTGTATGTATGGATGTCTTTATGGTTTAAAACATCCCTCTACTGTATGTATGGATTAAAACATCCCTCTACTGTATGTATGGATGTCTTTATGGTTTAAAACATCCCTCTACTGTATGTATGGATGTCTTTATGGTTTAAAACATCCCTCTACTGTATGGATGAGTCTTTGTGGTTTATGTGTTATTTAAAACCTCTTAAATGTAAATCATTGTAATCTACGTAATCTCCAGAAGTAAGGATTTATCATAAAAGGGACACAAACAATAACTAGTAATCCAAGATTAAATCTCACCTTCCAGGTAAAAATTGTTATAAATTGCAGAGGTGTTGTCACTTTTGAGGACACAAGTACACAGGACAAATATGATGAAATATCTTAATGTATTTCTGATTCAACAAAACTATGAATATGGCTTGAAATGACTTATATTGTTTTCTAAATATAGTATAATCAATTTATAAAAGGACTGACTATAATATTTAACTTTCCTTATAGCTGTAAAATACATATTTGTATATTTAGTGTTAGAAAAAAGTTAAAGTTTTTAAAGTTTCTCTTGATCAAAACGTCTGCTCCCATCGCTGTGAATGTCTCACAGAGCTCCAGCATGGCTTCCTGAACTCGTAGGAACTTGCCTTTCATAACAAACAAGTGTTTTTTTGTTTGCAATTATTTTAGATTACTGGCTATAAATCGATCTCTGAGGGACATCCCAGCATCAAGTGGTGTCAGATTTCAGAGGAGACATACTGTGTCTGTGAGAATCAGGGCTACCGCTCAATGCAAACCATTTCCATCTACGGTGTTCACAGACCCATTTAGACACTAAAATGGCGGTCAGAACCACGCAAGTCCCCTAAACGGGGCTTTACATCTATTAATAAATCCTGCAATTCGTATATGTTAAGAATTTGGAAATGCTTAAAATCCTGTTCAATCTCTTTAACAGAGATGATATGAAGAAATCTGTTTCAAATATGACATGACTGCCGAAATGTCACAGTGACTTGGAGTTCCACCAAACCAATATGGAAATGGGAGAACTGACAGTGCCTCTCTTGCAGATAAGAGCATTTTTAAACCACTGGGATGGGAGAACCCTCACACAGAGAACCTTAATGGCTTCAACAGCAGGTAGGCTTTTAAGCTAGTAATTAGTAGGACTGGTGAAGTTAATCGCCCACAGGCCTCTGGTCTAAAGTAGTGCTCTGCAGGGTTCCATTTGGCATGCAGTCACTGTTTGCTGTTTTCTCAACATTCTGATGTCAACCATAAAGCTGGATTTGGATCCATTAAAGGAAGTAATTACACACAGAAATGAAAACCAAACCATGTTCTTCTTTTTTTTATCCACATTTGAAACATAATCTTGGTGACACGTACAACAATAGACACACGATAAGCCCTTTTTTACATCAGCAGTGGTCACAAAGTTCTCATCCAGCCTAAAACCACAGAGAAAGCAATGCAGATGTAGAAGCATCAACTCAAGTTCAACATTTAACTTGTGGTCCAGTAATGAAATATAATGTTGATAGCACATATACAGAAGCTTGTACTGAAAAAGTATTTACCTCTTTAACAAAATCCTATAGAAACATGTTTGTACAATTGTTTAATGATTAAAGTATTAGCCTGAGTGTCGGTCTGTTTGTGTTGTTGTGTCAACCTACTTGTCACTCATTGTTTGGCTTGAACATGGAGTTGCATAGAGCACAAATAGATCTGGGACCAGGTTAATAACGTTTAGCTCTTTCAGTTAAATAAAATGGTCTTGATTCATTCATTGATTGGTAATTAGCCTCTTTATAATTAGATATCTCCACCATCTCCAGACAGTAGTGATTTCCATGGTACTGAGTATTCCACCTCCAAGACCTCTTGAGTCTATTGTATAGCCTTCCCTGTAGCTCAGTTGGTAGAGCATGGTGTTTGCAACACCAGGGTTGTGGGTTCGATTCCCACGGGGGGCCAGCACAGAAAAAAAAAAAAAAAATGTATGAAATGTATGCATTCACTACTGTAAGTCACTCTGGATAAGAGTGTCTGCTAAATGACTAAAATGTAAATGTAAAATGTATGTATTATCTGTAGTGAATCAATGAACCTGGCTTTCTCGGCATGCCGAATCAGGTAATAGTGAATCAATGAACCTGGCTTTCTCGGCATGCCGAATCAGGTAATAGTGAATCAATGAACCTGGCTTTCTCGGCATGCCGAATCAGGTAATAGTGAATCAATGAACCTGGCTTTCTCGGCATGCCGAATCAGGTAATAGTGAATCAATGAACCTGGCTTTCTCGGCATGCCGAATCAGGTAATAGTGAATCAATGAACCTGGCTTTCTCGGCATGCCGAATCAGGTAATAGTGAATCAATGAACCTGGCTTTCTCAGCAACGCCGAATCACATAATAGTGAATCAATGAACCTCTGTGTCTTTTCTATTTCAAAGCATTTTGATCTTTCTGAGGTGACCCTGTCTTATTTCATATTCAAAACCTGTCTTCACAATCTGTACTTCTCTGAGATGCCTGCAGTGCTTACCTTCATTTACAAGACAGTAGTTTTGTGAAAGTACAAAATGTGCTTTTATAAGTGATCATGTACGTTAATGGACTAGCTCTCACTACCGTATGTACAGTTGAGCAGTAAGAGGTTTTGCCACCAGGACTTTGGTCTACCGTCTCCTAAACGACAGCTGCCTGCCTGCTAGCTGCCTGCCACTAGCTGCCTGCCTGCCTGCTACTAGCTGCCTGCCTGCCTGCTACTAGCTGCCTGCCACTAGCTGCCTGCCTGCCTGCCACTAGCTGCCTGCCTGCTACTAGCTGCCTGCCTGCCTGCCACTAGCTGCCTGCCTGCCTGCTACTAGCTGCCTGCTACTAGCTGCCTGCCTGCCTGCTACTAGCTGCCTGCCTGCCTGCTACTAGCTGCCTGCCTGCCTGCCTGCTACTAGCTGCCTGCCTGCTACTAGCTGCCTGCCTGCTACTAGCTGCCTGCCTGCCTGCCTGCCTGCCTGCCTGCCTGCTACTAGCTGCCTGCTACTAGCTGCCTGCTACTAGCTGCCTGCTACTAGCTGCCTGCCACTAGCTGCCTGCTACTAGCTGCCTGCCTGCTACTAGCTGCCTGCCTGCTACTAGCTGCCTGCCTGCTGTGGTGTTCTCTTCCTGTCAATAGTAATAATAATAATAATAATACATATACATATCATTTGCATAGCACATTTCCCATGCTCAATGCGCATAAAGTTAAAAAGCAAAACAAAATCACAATACGTCAACACATTACCTACTAATGTTGAAGATGGACTTTAAGCAGATTAAGCCATTAAACATTAAAAGCTTGAATAGGTGTTGTGTTTTAAAGTGAGGACATTAAAGCTGCCTCCTTGACGAGTACAGGTAGAGTGTTGCAGAGCTGAGGGGGCCACGTGAGAAGGCACTGTCACCCTTGCTGGGCAGGGTAGTGGCTGGTTTCACCAGGCTGTTTTAGTCTGATGATTGTAGGGTACGTCCTGCAGAATAGTTCTTCAGAAGTTGGCATATGTACAGTGCCTTCGAAAGTATTCAGACCCCTTGACTTTTTCCACATCTTGTTACATTACAGCCTTATTCTGGAATGGATTAAATTGTCCGTCCGTCCCCCCCCCTCCCCCTCATCAGTCTACACACAATACTCCATAACAACAAAGCAAAAATAGGTTTTTGAAATATTTAGACCCTTTACTCAGTACTTTGTTGATGGACCTTTGGCAGCGATTACAGCCTCAAGTCTTCTTGGGTATGATGCTACAAGCTCGGCACACCTGTATTTGGGGAGTTTCTCCCATTCTTTTCTGCAGATCTATTATTTTCTGCTGAAAAACATCCCCACAGCAGGATGCTGCCACCACCATGCTTCACCGCAGGGATGGTGCCACGTTTCCTCCAGACGTGGCGCTTGGCATTCAGGCCGAAAAGTTCAAAGTGTTCAATCTTGGTTTCATCAGACCAGGGTGCCTTTTGGCAAACTCCAAGCGGGCTGTGATATGCCTTTTACTGAGGTTGGCTTCCGTCTGGCCACTCTACCATATAGGCCTGATTGGTGGAGTGCTGCAGAGATGGTTGTACTTCTGGAAGGTTCTCCCATCTCCACAGAGGAAATCTGGAGCTCTGTCAGAGTGACAATCGGGTTCTTAGTCACCTCCCTGACCAAGGCCCTTCTCCCCCGATTGATCAGTTTGGCAGGGTGGCCAACTCTAGGAAGAGTCTTGGTGATTCCAAACTTGTTCCATTTAAGAATGATGGAGGCCACTGTGTTCTTGGGGACCTTCAATGCTGCAGAAATGTTTTGGTACCCTTACCCAGATCTGTGCCTCGACACAATCCTGTCTCGGAGCTCTAGGACAATTCCTTCGACCTCATGGCTTACACTGTCAACTGTGGGACCTTATATAGACTTGTGTGTGCCTTTTCAAATCTGAATTGACCACAGGTGGACTCCAATCAAGTTGTAGAAATATCTCAAGGATGATCAATGGAAACAGGATGCACCTGAGCTCAATTTCGAGTCTAATAGCAAAGGGGCTGAATACTTATGTAAATAAGGTATGTTTTATTTTTTATAAATTTGCTAAAATTTCTAAATACCTGGTTTTGCTTTGTTATTGTGGGGTATTGTGTGAGGATTGAGGGAAAATGTTTATTCAATCCATTTTAGAATAAGGCTGTAACGTAACAAAATGTGGAAAAAGTCAAGGGGTCTGAATACTTTCCGAATGCACTGTATGTACACTCTCAGAAAAAAGGCATAATGTATAATGGTACATTTTTGTACCCAATATACTCTCAAAAACCATTTCCATTGTCATATTTCCCAGCATGCACTATCGTAGGTTGATTTTTAGAATTGTTTGTTTCAATATGTCTGATTGATCTTAGGCTACACAAAGATAAATAAAATAATTTTTTTTAACTCATCCAATCTGTTAGTAGTTGGACTTATTTCACCCGTTACTGAGATGGTTGTTCCCGTTTAGAGGGAGTCTCATTTATCAAATCTTCCCGACTTTGGCTGTCCATTTTTGGGGTTGGCAGGTAGCCTTGTGGTTAGAGCATTGGACTAGTAACTGAAAGGTTGCAAGATCAAATCCCCGAGCTGGCAAGGTAAAAATAAATCTGTCGTTCTGCCCTGAACAAAACAGTTAACCCACTGTTCCTAGGCTGTCTATGAAAATAAGAATTTGTTCTTAACTGACTTGCCTTGTTAAATAAAAAAATTCTGGTTGAGTGTGATTTAAAAGTTGTTGGGATATTCTAACTTTGGCTGTATTCCAATAAGAATTCAATATCACTTTGCAAGCCAGCGTAATGTGACTTGCCTGATGTGGCCTGCAAACCAGCAGTTTAAGACTAGTCTGAGTACCAGACTAAGAAGCAATGACATAGACTACAGGAAGTGGATTAGCTAAAGAGACTGCTACTCGGGCTAGTTTCAGACCGCTGTGTTGGGGTGAAACTACACTGTTAAAATATGATATGTAATGTATTGTCATAAAGAGTTTAATTTACCGTAAATTCCGGGCTATAAGCCGCAACTTTTTTCCCAGGCTTTGAACCTCGCGGCTTAAACAATGACTCGGCTAATATATGGATTTTTCCCGCCTTCAAATTTTTTTTCTACAAAAAAACACATTCTGTGACGTGCTCAGTTTTTTGGCAGCATGAAGCTCCAATGAAATTGCCAAACGGGTTAAGGTCAAACAACTTCTTTGTTTACTGTTTAGATTAAATCGAGCGCTCTCAAACTTCATCATTCTGATTACGGTAGTCATTTTGTCACCCTCAAAGACACGGAGAAATGCATATGATGCAGCTTTCAAGTTGAAGGCGATTGATCTGGCTGTTGGAAAAGGAAATAGAGCTGCTGCACGGGAGCTTGGTCTTAATGAGTCGATGATAAGACGTTGGAAACAGCAGCGTGAGGAATTGACTCAGTGCAAAAAGACAACTAAAGCTTACTGCTCTTTTTTTTTTACAAGCCGTGTTTCGTTAAAGCCTGTGTAAAGTTCATTTGTTTCAATGTACCGGTAGGCACCTGAGGCTTATAGACATGTGCGGCTTATTTATGTTCAAAATAATATTTTATTTTAAATTCAGTGGGTGCGGCTTATATTCCGGTGCGCTTAATAGTCCGGAAATTATGGTAAATGATCAAATATTAACTTAGGAACTCACTTGATGAAGGCTACAGGACAAAGCAATTGAATGTAACAACCATGTCTGTGTCACTAGCAAACACAGTCATTAATGGTGTAACTCTAAATTTCCCTTGAAAAGGCACCCTGGGAAATATGCAAATAAGGTTCTGTACCCTACCGTTTTAAAACAACACCCCAAAAAACGTTTTAGTGGTACATTTTTGCCACTTAAAGGAACAGACTGCTTTGTCACTGTGGTGGTAGCCTAAATAGGATCATTTGTACCTTTTCCAAAAGGTACGCTTTTGAACCTGTACTCATTTCTCCCCTAATGTACACTTGGATAAATTAGGTGAAAAAGGAGACTGGTGTGCTTCTTTTTTTAAAGTCTGTAACGAGACTATTTCAACAGATCTACGCTGCTCACTGGTAGCTCACTGTTCACCGTCATCTTCTCTCCTGCTAAAGCTGAGGAGGTCTGAGAGGAGACAGACGGACCGTTCTCCAGCACACCCTGCACCAAGCCTCCATTAGCCCCGCCACCAGTCTCTGAGAAGGCCTCCCTCTTCAGTGGTCTAATAAAGCATACAGTGGGGTTGTTGGGCGTCTCCACAGCGCCGCCCCGGTGGTTGGAGGGTTTCCTGAGGCAGCGGGACAAGGTAGCCACACAGCTCTTCTTGAAGTTCTCGTTCATGAAGGCGTAGATGATCGGGTTGTTGAAGGAGTTGGAGAAGCCTATGGCCTGGACGATGGCGATGATCATGTTCACCGTCACCTCATCAGAGTTCTTCTCCAGGTCGTCTAGATGTGAAGAAAGGAAGGTTTTTAGGGATTAGTTCAGCTGTATTTAGAGAATATTTGTAGCTAGGTTTCCATCCAATTTGCGACAGATTTTCATTTGAATATTCTAAAATCTCCATATAACAATATTGCATTTTCCCACAAGAGATGTTTCCATCAAACTGATTTTTTCATTATACATTTTTTGGAAATTACAATACAGTAACAAATAAAGGACATCACTACAATATTTTTCTCTTAAGAAACATAAAATAACATTAAATAAAAACAGACTGTTTGCTGATTTAAACGTTTTTAATTTTAACTAGGCAAGTCAGTTAAGAACATATTCTTATTTACAGTGGACGACGCTGGGCCAATTGTGCGCCGCCCTATGGGACTCTCGAGCACAACCAGATGTGATACAGCTTGGATTCAAACCAGGTACAATAGTGGCACCTCTTGCACTGAGATGCAGTGCCTTACACGGAACCCAAACCGGCTGCGCGCGTGTGCTATACTGCATAAATGTATTATGTCCCCCTACACCAAACGCGATCACGACACGCAGGTTAAAATATCAAAACAAACTCTGAACCAATTACATTAATTTGTGGACAGGTCGAAAAGCATTAAACATTTATGGCAATTTAGTTAGTTAGCTTGCTGTTGCTAGCTAATTTGTCCTGGGATATAAACATTGAGTTGTTATTTTACCTGAAATGCACAAGGTCCTCTACTCCGACAATTAATCCACACAGAAAACGGCCAACCGAATCGTTTCTAGTCATCTCTCCTCCTTCCAGGCTTTTTCATCTTTGAACTTATATGGTGATCCATCTACACTTTCATAGTATCACCAAGACAACCGGCAAAACAGTTCTTCTTTCAATCACCCACGTGGGTATAACCAATGAGGAGATGGGACGTGGGTACCTGCTTCTATAAACCAATGAGGAGATGGGACGTGGGTACCTGCTTCTATAAACCAATGAGGAGATGGGACGTGGGTACCTGCTTCTATAAACCAATGAGGAGATGGGACGTGGGTACCTGCTTCTATAAACCAATGAGGAGATGGGACGTGGGTACCTGCTTCTATAAACCAATGAGGAGATGGGGGAGGCAGGACTTGCAGCGCGATCTATTTTGCGACGCTCGCGCACGCTACGCGTCCGGTCTGGTCAGCATGTTACACCGCTGCGCCACTCGAGGTCCCCGACAAGAGGATGTGCGTGACGTTGTGTATATAAACATCACTTTTACTGTTACATTTTCATGTACCGAATGGAAAAATACAAGTTAAATGGGTTTCCATCGCATTTCCAACTCTACTGATACTTGTATCACAAAAAGTGTTGTATTATATAGCAGATGTGCCCGCTCTGGTCTGGGTACATGCGCGCTAGCCAACAGCTCGCAGATACAGAGCGGGTAGGCTACCGACATTATCAGATTATTATGAATAAGAGCAAAATGATGTGCATTTGTCAAACGGCAGCCAAGCATCGATCATCATGTCGCCAGAATAAGACCCTCGACATTTATTGGAAAGGAGCATCAATCTCATTGCACATTCACCACCCTGTGAAGTTGATCATTTATTTAATCTGTAGCCTAATAAACTGCATGCTTTCCCGGGTCGTAGTGCGAGGAACACAACAACATATCACGTGACTCCAAGTTTACTTTGATGTGATGGTTATTAAATCAATATTTGCGCATCAATGCATTTCCACCGCCATTTCTCGCGTAATTGATTTTACCGACACAAAAAGATCCCACCATTTCGAACGAACAAAAACTTTTGCCAACAGTCTTGTACCGACATTTCATGTTTTCATCAGACTGGTCGTGACTTTTTTTTCATGCATCAGGTAATTCATCCGCATGAAATGGTTTAATGGAAACGTGATTAGTGAGAGTAAAAAAAAAGATGCTGAACCGTCAGATTTACACCTGCCTCTGAGTTACAGTTAAACCTGAATGTAAAGGTTAACCTATGTGACGGTGATGGTTTATGCTATATGTACTACACCCTAGTTCAGCGTGTTAGACCTAGCCCTACTGTCGTTATTGTAGTGTGATAGATCATATACTTACTGTACTCAAACAGCATGTGAACGGTATGAAACGGAGCCCAACAGATTGTGAACAGCAGAACGATGGTAATCATCATTTTTACAGCTCGCTTCTTCTTCCTGTGAAAATCAATAAAGCATGTTGTAACCTTCTCATGCTGATTCCCTTTCTGTTATTCTTCCCATACTGAGAGACGTGCAGGTGTCATCATGCACAATGCATTTCAACACAATAAAACAGCTATTGTAGAAAAGCTCGGCGTGCCTGAATGGTCTAGCGTTAGTGCTGCCAACTCCAGTCAACTCAGACTGCGGTTCAATACCCACGTGCGTTCAACTTTTCATATCCCGTTCATCTCAATCAATCAATATCATGCATTTTATAAAGCCCTTTTTACATCAGCAGTTGTCACAAAGCTCTTTACAGATAACAAGCCAAAAACCCCAAAGAGCAATGCAGAGGCAAAAGCACAGCGTCTAGAAAAAACACCCTAGAAGGCAGGAACCTAGGAAGAAACCAGGCTCTGAGGGGTGGCCAGTCCTCTCCTGGCTGTACTGGGTAGAGAGGAACCAGGCTCTGAGGGGTGACCAGTCCTCTCCTGGCTGTACTGGGTAGAGAGGAACCAGGCTCTGAGGGGGGACCAGTCCTCTCCTGGCTGTACTGGGTAGAGAGGAACCAGGCTCTGAGGGGTGACCAGTCCTCTCCTGGCTGTACTGGGTAGAGAGGAACCAGGCTCTGAGGGGTGGCCAGTCCTCTCCTGGCTGTACTGGGTAGAGAGGAACCAGGCTCTGAGGGGTGGCCAGTCCTCTCCTGGCTGTACTGGGTAGAGAGGAACCAGGCTCTGAGGGGTGACCAGTCCTCTCCTGGCTGTACTGGGTATAGAGGAACCAGGCTCTGAGGGGTGGCCAGTCCTCTCCTGGCTGTACTGGGTAAAGAGGAACCAGGCTCTGAGGGGTGGCCAGTCCTCTCCTGGCTGTACTGGGTAGAGAGGAACCAGGCTCTGAGGGGTGACCAGTCCTCTCCTGGCTGTACTGGGTAGAGAGGAACCAGGCTCTGAGGGGTGGCCAGTCCTCTCCTGGCTGTACTGGGTAGACCAGAGGAACCAGGCTCTGAGGGGTGGCCAGTCCTCTCCTGGCTGTACTGGGTAGAGAGGAACCAGGCTCTGAGGGGTGGCCAGTCCTCTCCTGGCTGTGCTGGGTAGAGAGGAACCAGGCTCTGAGGGGTGGCCAGTCCTCTCCTGGCTGTACTGGGTAGACCAGAGGAACCAGGCTCTGAGGGGTGGCCAGTCCTCTCCTGGCTGTACTGGGTAGAGAGGAACCAGGCTCTGAGGGGTGACCAGTCCTCTCCTGGCTCATCTCTCATTCTAGAGAGGAACCAGGCTCTGAGGATGGTGGCCAGTCCTCTCCTGGCTCATCTCTCCCCTCTCTCATTCTAGAGAGGAACCAGGCTCTGAGGATGGTGGCCAGTCCTCTCCTGGCTCATCTCTCCCATTCTAGAGAGGAACCAGGCTCTGAGGGTGGTGGCCAGTCCTCTCCTGGCTCATCTCTCCCCTCTCTCATTCTAGAGAGGAACCAGGCTCTGAGGATGATGGCCAGTCCTCTCCTGGCTCATCTCTCCCATTCTAGAGAGGAACCAGGCTCTGAGGATGGTGGCCAGTCCTCTCCTGGCTCATCTCTCCCCTCTCTCATTCTTCCCTATATCTATGTACAGTACATACAGTACCTGGATATTTTGTTGACCTCTCTGTGGTTCATGGTGTTCAGGACAGAGGAGTCCCCCACCCTCTTCCTAATCCACAGCTCTATCCCTATCCGTGTGTAGAGAAACAACATGGCTGCCATGGGCATCAGGAACAGAGCTACCATGATGAAAGTGGTGTACACTTGTCTGTGGGTCAGGGAACGCCAACGCTCCTGACAACACACGTGGTGGTGGTCGTACAGGAAGTCATACTTCACCTGGGAATGGAGGGGGAAACACATCAATGAAGCATTCAATAACAGCTTTGGGTGTTCTGGAGTGATTCTGAAAGCAACCGATTAGGTTAAGTTAGGTAAGGTCAGGTCTGGTTAAGTCAGGTCAGTTTTGGTTAGATTAGAGCAGGTCAGGTTAGGTTAAGTTAGGGGTTAAGTTAGGTCAGGTCTGGTTAAGTCAGGTCAGTTTTGGTAAGATTAGGTCAGGTTTGGTTAGGTTAAGTTAGATTAGGTCAGGTTAGGTCAGATTTGGTTAGATTAGGTTAAATTAGATTAGGTAAGGTCAAGTTAAGTTAGGGGTTAAGTTAGGTCAGGTTAGGTCAGGTTAGGTTAGATCAGGTCAGGTTAGGTTAAGTTAGGGGTTAAGTTAGGTCAGGTTTGGTTAGGTTAAGTTAGGGGTTAAGTTAGGTCAGATCAGGTCAGATTCTTAGGTGCCAGGATGTTTACTGTAAGCATTTGGATTTGATCTGAAGCTACAGTAGCTGTGATGTGAGGGGCTTGACATACCTCTAGTTGCTGTACGAACAGCATTGGGGATCCCACAACCACTGATGTACTCCATACAAGTCCTACACAACGAAGACATGTCTCAATACAATGACTTCTTCACAATACCACAAGTAATACATCATATACTGTAGACATATGAAGAGTTTCTTTCCAAAACACTGAATCCACCAATTTTTCACATTTGTACATTTACATTTACGTCATTTAGCAAATTGGTGCATTCACCTTATGATATCCAGTGGAACAACCACTTTACAATAGTACATATATGTTTTATTTTTTTATGTATGTATGTATGTATGTATGTCTGTCTGTCTGTCTGTCTGTCTGTCTGTCTGTCTGTCTGTCTGTCTGTCTGTCTGTCTGTATGTATATATATATATATATCTTTATTTTTTATTTTTTTTGGGGGGGGGGTTAGAAGGATTACTTTATCCTATCCCAGGTATTCCTTAAAGAGGTGGGGTTTCAGGTGTCTCCGGAAGGTGGTGATTGACTCCGCTGTCCTGGCGTCGTGAGGGAGCTTGTTCCACCATTGGGGTGCCAGAGCAGCAAACAGTTTTGACTGGGCTGAGCGGGAACTGTACTTCCTCAGAGGTAGGGGGGCGAGCAGGCCAGAGGTGGATGAACGCAGTGCCCTTGCTTGGGTGTAGGGCCTGATCAGAGCCTGAAGGTACGGAGGTGCCGTTCCCCTCACAGCTCCGTAGGCAAGCACCATGGTCTTGTAGCGGATGCGAGCTTCAACTGGAAGCCAGTGGAGTGTGCGGAGGAGCGGGGTGACGTGAGAGAACTTGGGAAGGTTGAACACCAGACGGGCTGCGGCGTTCTGGATGAGTTGTAGGGGTTTAATGGCACAGGTACCTTCATGTGTACCTTCGATTGGGTAGCTGGAATGGAATGTTCTTATCCTGTGTATCTATTGGGTAGCTGGAATAGAATGTTCCTATCCTGTATATCTATTGGGTAGCAGGAATAGAATGTTCCTCCTATCCTGTATATCTATTGGGTAGCTGGAATGGAATGTTCTTATCCTGTGTATCTATTGGGTAGCTGGAATAGAATGTTCCTATCCTGTATATCTATTGGGTAGCTGGAATAGAATGTTCCTATCCTGTATATCTATTGGGTAGCTGGAATAGAATGTTCCTATCCTGTATATCTATTGGGTAGCTGGAATGGAATGTTCTTATCCTGTATATCTATTGGGTAGCTGGAATGGAATGTTCCTATCCTGTATATCTATTGGGTAGCTGGAATAGAATGTTCCTATCCTGTATATCTATTGGGTAGCTGGAATAGAATGTTCCTATCCTGTATATCTATTGGGTAGCTGGAATAGAATGTTCCTATCCTGTATATCTATTGGGTAGCTGGAATAAAATGTTCCTATCCTGTGTATCTATTGGGTAGCTGGAATAGAATGTTCCTATCCTGTATATCTATTGGGTAGCTGGAATAGAATGTTCCTATCCTGTATATCTATTGGTTAGCTGGAATAGAATGTTCCTATTCTGTATGTCTATTGGGTAGCTGGAATAGAATGTTCCTATCCTGTATATCTATTGGTTAGCTGGAATAGAATGTTCCTATTCTGTATATCTATTGGGTAGCTGGAATAAAATGTTCCTATCCTGTATATCTATTGGTTAGCTGGAATAGAATGTTCCTATTCTGTATGTTTAACATATGAATGAATTCAACACAAGTCGAGCATCATGCTATAGTGATTGGTAAGAGATAGAGTGCCATTTGGTACGAGACCTATCTCCTATATACACTGAACAAAAATACAAACAAAGATCCCAGAAATGTTCCATACACACAAAAAGCGAATTTCTCTCAAATTGTGTATACATTTGTTTTCATCCCTGTTAGTGAGCATTTCTCCTTTGCCAAGATAATCCATCCACCTGACAGGTGTGGCATATCAAGAAGCTGATTAAACAGCTTGATCATTACACAGGTGCACCTTGTGCTGAGGACAATAAAAGGTCACACTAAAATGTGGAGTTTTGTCACACAACACAACACCACAGATGTATCAAGTTGAGGAGCGTGCCATTGGCATGCTGACTGCAGAAATGTACACCAAAGCTGTTGCCAGAGAATGTGATGTTCATTTCACTACCATAAGCCACCTAAGCCATTTTTTTCTATTTTTGTTGTCAGTGCCTCAGAGCTTTATGCATTTTTTTCCACTTATCTACACACCATACTCCACTTTTTTTATATTATGAAAGAAATTCAATCATTTCTGAAGAACTCTCATAGGCTACTATCCTCTCATAATGTCTGTGCCTGGTGACCTTTAGTCCTCCCCTCTCTCATTTCTCTTCCTCCCCACCCTCCCTTCTCTACTCTCACTGCCGTACACCATTAACACAAAAGCAGAAAGTGTTTATTTTTTTAAAAGCATACCTAGCATCTTGTATGCTCTTTTCGGAGTGTACTGCCTCCTCATTTTCAAAGGGTAGACAATTCCCTGGTACCTCTCCACGGCGATGCAGGTCATTGTGAGAATCCCTGTCACTATGGCCATAGTCTGAACAAAAGGAATCGTCTTGCAGATGAGAACACCTAGGAAGAGAAGGGGTTAGAAGTGTCACTCAAAAACACACTGTACCCGGAACAAGCAGAAGTTTCGCCATACGTTCTCTCATTGGCTGCGTTTACACAGACCAATTCCGAGCTTTTTTTCTCACTAATTGGTCTTTTGACCAATCAAATCAGCTCTTTTGTTAAGACTTGTGCAACATATCATAATTGAGCTGCCTGTGTACTGCAGCCGGTATGGCCCTCGTTATATAACTGTGTAGGTAACCTTCACTCCTAAATCCCCTGGCTTCGATGTGTAGCCCCCCAGAAGGCTGCTCCTCACCCATTCAAACAAAATAGGCTATTTTGTGACAATTCACAGTGTAACCTATATCACAAAACGAATGTGATATTACTTGCTCTAAATCTTGTGTGAAATATTGAAAAAGGTGAAATAACTCTCAAGCCACCTATAAACCCTAATGTCCGGCAAACCAGAACATCGATAAAAACGGTTTACTTAGACTACAACTATGGAAATAAAATCCTCTGTAAGCCACTGCTCTGTAGTCTGTTACTTCCCATGTTGGTTGGTTTTTAACGGCAACATTTTGACTGATGGGTTGAGTGACCCACTTCCATCAGTTTCATTAAACTGTAGAAGGCACCAGAAGCCAATAATACACTGAGATTCTCTTGAAATTATAAAAAGTGCTCTGCATACACAACCCGTTCATAAATCAATGAGTGTCAAGGCTCCGATTATAATATTCTTAAACTACTGCCAAATTTAATGCGCATCCATATTATTTTAAGATGAAGGGGAAAAAAACAGCATTCCATATAGGCTTCTAAAGTTTATTCAAACTATCAATGACAGTAGGCACCCCACTGGGCGCATAAAGTCAATTCAATGTCTAATTCCACTTTAGTTCAATGTCATTTCATTGAAATGACGTGTAAACAACGTTAATTCAACCAGTAGGCATGCAGTGCAGAACAGACAGGTGTTGATGGAAACATGGAACAGAGGACCTCACCTCCAAGCCATTCCGAGGAGATGTTCTGCAACAAGGTGAACGGGATACAGAAGAATGTGATCAGAAGATCGCTCACCGCCAGAGAACAGATGAAGATATTAGTGGAGGTCTGTATTGCTCTTTTACGCACCACTATGTAGACAACCAAACTGTTCCCAACCAGAGCCAGGATGAAAATGATAACATACATCATGACGAAAGTAGTCTTAGCGCCCAACGGGAGTTCAGGGACGTAGACAAGCGGCTGTATGTTGTAAGACTCGATGAACTGTTGTCGCGTTAAGTTGTAATGTTGTAGCATCTCTTGCAGAACCTCGGGTGTTATTTTCGTGGACCCCATTTCTGTTGCCGTTGTCATTTTCTAGGAGTTTATGTAAATTCCAATAGTACAGCCACTACAGACAGATCTATTTTCCCGCACGAAAATTGTGTTTTATTCACGTGTGGCTGATTAGGCGATTCCAAGCTGTGCGCACTGGTGCGCTCCTCCAAAACCCATATTTCCACTGTGCTGCGGCTAGATAGTGCATTTCTCCCGTGGCAAGAGGAAAGAGGAAAGTGTCTGAGTGACACTTCTAGTCTATACCGCGCGTTGTTAGTCTGCTGTTATTGCTGTGGGCTAATAACCTCAGTCCGTCAAGGGGTGGAACACCCAATTAACTGTCATTCCGGTCCTCAAATGACAAAACGAACGCACGCACACACACACACACACACACACACACACACACACACACACACACACACACACACACACACACACACACACACACACACACAGCTTTATGGAAACAGATTAATATTTTTGTTTGTGTGCTTTTCATCATAGCCTATACAAGATTGAGGTCTCATGAAAAGGTCATTCCTGGTTTTGATCAGTGTGTTCAATTTCCTGAACTCATACAGAGGAGGAGTCAATCAACTTGTCTATCATTGAATCTACTCGAGTTAGTTACATAGTCAGTTGTTTTTGTGCACAGTGCTCTTCAGAGATGTGCTGTTCGACAACAACACACTTCCTTTGCAAACAGATGTCTGTGATTCTATTATACAGTCCTATCTCAGAATTGTAATGGGGATTCTGACAAGGGTCCCGTCTTTCAATCAAATGTTTTGTGTATATATAGTACTTTTCAATTTATGTATTGGGTGCAAGTTACCCATTGTTTATTAAGGATGATTTTCTATATTGTGTTGAGTCTCCTAGCAACATGGAAAACATTGGACCCTAAGTGAGAGGCTGTGTTGAGAGCTGAGTCACCTAGCAACATGGAAAACATTGGACCCTAAGTGAGAGGCTGAGTTGAGAGCTGTGTCTCCTAGCAACATGGGAAACATTGGACCCTAAGTGAGAGGCTGTGTTGAGAGCTGAGTCTCCTAGCAACATGGAAAACATTGGACCCTAAGTGAGAGGCTGTGTTGAGAGATGTGTCTCCTAGCAACATGGGAAACATTGGACCCTAAGTGAGAGGCTGTGTTGAGAGATGAGTCTCCTAGCAACATGGGAAACATTGGACCCTAAGTGAGAGGCTGTGTTGAGAGAAAAGTTTCCTAGCAACATGGGAAACATTGGACCCTAAGTGAGAGGCTGTGTTGAGAGCTGAGTCGCCTAGCAACATGGGAAACATTGGACCCTAAGTGAGAGGCTGTGTTGAGAGATGAGTCTCCTAGCAACATGGGAAACATTGGACCCTAAGTGAGAGGCTGTGTTGAGAGATGAGTCTCCTAGCAACATGGGAAACATTAGACCCTAAGTGAGAGGCTGTGTTGAGAGATGTGTCCCCTAGCAACATGGGAAACATTGGACCCTAAGTGAGAGGCTGTGTCGAGAGATGAGACTCCTAGCAACATAGGAAACATTGGACCCTACGTGAGAGGCTGTAGATTGTGGGGAAGCTGAAAATTGTGGGGAGGCAGTAGACTGTGGGGAGACTGTAGACTGTGGGGAGGCTGTAGACTGTGGGGAGGCTGTAGACTATGGGGAGGCTGGAGACTGTGGGGAGACTGTAGATTGTTGGGAGGCTATAGATTTATTTTTTATTTTATTTTTTATTTCACCTTTATTTAACCAGGTAGGCAAGTTGAGAACAAGTTCTCATTTACAATTGCGACCTGGCCAAGATAAAGCAAAGCAGTTTGACACATACAACAACATAGAGTTACACATGGAGTTAAACAAACATACAGTCAATAATACAGTAGAAAAATAAGTCTATATACAATGTGAGCAAATGAGGTGAGACAAGGGAGGTAAAGGCAAAAAAAGGCCATGGTGGCAAAGTAAATACAATATAGCAAGTAAAACACTGGAATGGTAGATTTGTAGTGGAAGAAAGTGCAAAGTAGAAATAGAAATAATGGGGTGCAAAGGAGCAAAATAAATAAATACAGTAGGGGAAAAGGTAGTTGTTTGGGCTAAATTATAGATGGGCTATGTACAGGTGCAGTGATCTGTGAGCTGCTCTGACAGCTGGTGCTAAAATCTAGTGAGGGAGATAAGTGTTTCCAGTTTCAGAGATTTTTGTAGTTCGTTCCAGTCATTGGCAGCAGAGAACTGGAAGGAGAGACGGCCAAAGGAGGAATTGGCTTTGGAGGTGACCAGAGAGATATACCTGCTGGAGCGCGTGCTACAGGTGGGTGCTGCTATGGTGACCAGTGAGCTGAGATAAGGGGGGACTTTACCTAGCAGGGTCTTGTAGATGACCTGGAGCCAGTGGGTTTGGCGACGAGTATGAAGCGAGGGCCAGCCAACGAGAGCGTACAAGTGGCAGTGGTGGGTAGTATATGGGGCTTTGGTGACAAAACGGATGGCACTGTGATAGACTGCATCCAGTTTATTGAGTAGGGTATTGGAGGCAATTTTGTAAATGACATCGCCGAAGTCAAGGATCGGTAGGATGGTCAGTTTTACGAGGGTATGTTTGGCAGAATGAGTGAAGGATGCTTTGTTGCGAAATAGGAAGCCAATTCTAGATTTAACTTTGGATTGGAGATGTTTGATGTGAGTATGGAAGGAGAGCGTACAGTCTAACCAGACACCTAGATATTTGTAGTTGTCCACATATTCTAAGTCAGAACCGTCCAGAGTAGTGATGCTGGACAGGCGGGCAGGTGCCGGCAGCGATCAGTTGAAGAGCATGCATTTAGTTTTACTTGTATTTAAGAGCAGTTGGAGGCCACGGAAGGAGAGTTGTATGGCATTGAAGCTCGTCTGGAGGGTTGTTAACACAGTGTCCAAAGAAGGGCCAGAAGTATACAAAATGGTGTCGTCTGCGTAGAGGTGGATCAGAGACTCACCAGCAGCAAGAGCGACATCATTGATGTATACAGAGAAAAGAGTTGGCCCAAGAATTGAACCCTGTGGCACCCCCATAGAGACTACCAGAGGCCCGGACAACAGGCCCTCCGATTTGACACATTGAACTCTATCAGAGAAGTAGTTGGTGAACCAGGCGAGGCAATCATTTGAGAAACCAAGGCTATTGAGTCTGCCAATGAGGATGTGGTGATTGACAGAGTCGATAGCCTTGGCCAAGTCAATGAATACGGCAGCACAGTATTTTTGTTATCGATGGCGGTTACAATATTGTTTAGGACCTTGAGCGTGGCTGAGGTGCACCCATGACCAGCTCTGAAACCAGATTGCATAGCGGAGAAGGTGCGGGGGGATTCAAAATGGTCGGTAATCTGTTTGTTGACTTGGCTTTCGAAGACCTTAGAAAGGCAGGGTAGGATAGATATAGGTCTGTAGCAGTTTGGGTCAAGAGTGTCCCCTCCTTTGAAGAGGGGGATGACAGCAGCTGCTTTCCAATCTTTTGGAATCTCAGACGACACGAAAGAGAGGTTGAACAGGCTAGTAATAGGGGTTGCAACAATCTCGGCAGATCATTTTAGAAAGAAAGGGTCCAGATTGTCTAGCCCGGCTGATTTGTAGGGGTCCAGATTTTGCAGCTCTTTCAGAACATCAGCTGACTGGATTTGGGAGAATGAGAAATGGGAAGGCTTGGGCGAGTAGCTGTGGGGGGTGCAGTGCTGTTGACCGCAGTAGGGGTAGCCAGGTGGAAAGCATGGCCAGCCATAGAAAAATGCTTATTGAAATTCTCAATTATAGTGGATTTATCGGAGGTGACAGAGTTTCCTATCTTCGGTGCAGTGGGCAGCTGTGAGGAGGTGTTCTTATTCTCCATGGACTTTACAGTGTCCCAGAACTTTTTTGAGTTTGTGTTGCAGGAAGCAAATTTCTGCTTGAAAAGCTAGCCTTGGCTTTTATAACTGCCTGTGTGTATTGGTTTCTAACTTCCCTGACAAGTTGCATATCACAGGGGCTGTTCGATGCTAATGCAGAAGGCCACAGGATGTTTTTGTGTTGGTTAAGGGCAGTCAGGTCTGGAGAGAACCAAGGGATATATCTGTTCCTGGTTCTAAATTTCTTGAATGGGGCATACTTATTTTAGATGGTGAGGAAGGCATTTAAAAAAAAATAACCAGGCATCCACTACTGACAGGATGAGGTCAATATCCTTCCAGGATACCCGGGCCAGGTCGATTAGAAAGGCTTGCTCGCTGAAATGTTTCAGGGAGCGTTTGACAGTGATGAGTGGAGGTCGTTTGACCGCTGACCCATTACGGATGCAGGCAATGAGGCAGTGATCGCTGAGATCTTGGTTGAAAACAGCAGAGGTGTATTTAGAGGGCAAGTTGGTTAGGATGATATCTATGAGGGTGCCCGTGTTTACGGCTTTGTGGTTGTACCTGGTAGGTTCATTGATCATTTGTGTGAGATTGAGGGCATCAAGCTTATATTGTAGGATGGCTGGGGTGTTAAGCATGTCCCAGTTTCGGTCACCTAGCAGCACGAGCTCTGAAGATAGATGGGGGGCAATCAGTTCACATATGGTGTCCAGAGCACAGCTGGGGGCAGAGGGTGGTCTATAGCAGGCGGCAACGGTGAGAGACTTGTTTTTAGAGTAATGGATTTTTAAAAGTAGAAGTTCAAATTGTTTGGGTACAGACCTGGATAGTAGGACAGAACTCTGCAGGCTATCTCTGCAGTAGATTGCAACACCGCCCCCTTTGGCTGTTCTATCTTGTCTGAAAATGTTGTAGTTAGGGATGAAGATTTCAGAGTTTTTGGTGGACTTCCTAAGTCAGGATTCAGACACGGCTAGGACATCCGGGTTGGCAGAGTGTGCTAAAGCAGTGAATAAAACAAACTTAGGGAGAAGGCTTCTAATGTTAACATGCATGAAACCAAGGCTATTACGGTTACAGAAGTCATCAAAAGAGAGCGCCTGGGGAATAGGAGTGGAGCTAGGCACTGCAGGGCCTGGATTAACCTCTACATCACCAGAGGAACAGAGGAGGAGCAGGATAAGGGTATGGCCAAAAGCTATGAGAATTGGTCGTCTATGACGTCCAGAATAGAGAGTAAAAGGAGCAGGTTTCTGGGGGCGATAAAATAGCTTCAAGGTATAATGTACAGACACAGGTATGGTAGGATGTGAATACAGTGGAGGTAAACCTAGGCATTGAGTGATGATGAGAGAGATATTGTCTCTAGAAACATAATTGAAACCAGAAGATGTCATAGCATGTGTGGGTGGTGGAACTGAAAGGTTGGATAAGGTATAATGAGCAGGGCTAGAGGCTCTACAGTGAAATATGCCAATAAACACTAACCAGAACAGTAATGGACAAGGCATATTGACATTAAGGAGAGGCATGCTTAGCCGAGTGATCATAAGGGTCCCGTGAGATTCAGACAGCTAGCCAGCTAGATTGTGGGGAAGCTGAAGATTGTTGGGAGGCTGTAGATTGTGGGGAAGCTGAAGACTGTAGGAGGCTGAAGAATCTTGAGAGGCTGTAGACCAGTGATCATCAACTAGATTCAGCCGCTGGCTGATTTTGTTCTTGAGCGGATGGTCGGCGGGCCGAAACACGCTGTAGACTGTGGGAACGATTGTAGACTGTAGGGAGGATGTAGACCATGGTTCCCCAACAGGCGGCCAATGACATCATCAACTAATTAGTAGACAATTAGTATACAATTAGTAGGCAATGCCTACTCCCAATTGGTCAAAATCACACGATGCACACCGATGATGTCATGGTGAACACTGATCTTCGGGAGCGAGCTGCTGGAAATCAGTTTTACCATGACATTATCAGTGTGCATCGTGTGATTTTGACCAATTGGGAGTAGGCATTGCCTACTAATTGCCTACTAATTGTGTACAAGTGGGATCGGATTGAATCCTGGACTAAATGTGAGTGTCTGGCCTTTTAAACTGTTAGTTCTCTAGCTGTCAAAATCATGATGTTTATTCAATGTTACTGTCAATGGTGTAGGTCATTGTGTTTTCATTTCCACAAAAAGGTACCTTGCCATTGGTTAATTGTTAATAATCTGTTGCCACCGTCAACGCTCTGTATTACTATAACAACACATGACTCCTAATTTACATGTCATGTGTTCCTTAGCATCTGAAGAAATTGCTTTGAAATTGGAATAGCTTCATACCAAGCTGAGGTATAAAGGCTAAGGCCCTTCTCATTAGGGACTCCCCCTGCCTAAACAGAGGTTAAATAAAATTATAACTATACAGTTACCACACACACTGAGGAAGGCCAAGTTGAAACATTCAGTGTGTGGCAAGACATGTTGCTAGGAGATAAAGAAAAAGCTTAAATTACAACTTGTATCAGATGAGGGCTGTTTTCTTTTTTCATTTTGTATGTGATTACAGTGTTATACTTGAAAAGGCTATGGTTATGGGTTATGCGATAATGGACTTAAATCTGTTGACTTCGATATCAATAATATAACTTCTGATGGACACGCAGCATGTCAAAACCTGCTTTTCATTACCACTAACTGGGTTATAAAACGTCGAGAAGTACTTGACTTGTTCCGGGCCAGTACTGGTTAGTCTATCATCTGTAGCAGTAACACCATACATCAAAAGGCTGTTCAATCTGGTGTGGTGGGTACTAGTGAGTAGGGGTATGTCTCTTCCCTGTGGCTTCCTGTGGCTTCCTCTGATGTATGTGTTCTTTGTGGTCCTGTACGGCTCAGTTGGTAGAGCGTGGCGCTTGCAACGCCCGGATTGTGGGAACTATTCCCGGGGGGCGGCCATACGAAATCAGTATGCACGCACGACTGTGAGCGGCTTTGGATAAAAGCATATAATAAAGGGCATATATTATATTATAGTACCTTTGGTCCCAGCAAGGGGGCACACATAGTTATTCCCTCACACACGAAGAAGAACCTCTAAGAGCTCACATAGACAGTAATGAAGAAGAACCTCTAAGAGTTCATAGACAGTAATGAAGAAGAACCTCTAAGACCTCATAGACAGTAATGAAGAAGAACCTCTAAGAGCTCACATAGACAGTAATGAAGAAGAACCTCTAAGAGCTCATAGACAGTAATGAAGAAGAACCTCTAAGAGCTCGCATAGACAGTAATGAAGAAGAACCTCTAAGACCTCATAGACAGTAATGAAGAAGAACCTCTATCGTCGGACAGGGCCACAGTGTCTCCCAACCCCTTCTGTCTCAGCCTCCAGAATTTATGCTGCAATAGTTTGTGTCGGGGGGCTAGGGTCAGTCTGTTATATCTGGAGTATTTCTCCTGTCTTATTTTAAGTAGGCTCCCTCTAATTCTCTCTCGGTTTCTCTCTTTCTCTGTCTCTTCACTCAGAGGACCTGAGCTCCAGGACCATGCTTCAGAACTACCTGGCCTGATGACTCCTTGATGTCCCCAGTCCACCTGGCCGTGCTGCTGCTCCAGTTTCAACTGTTCTGCCTGCGGCTATGGAACCCTGACCTGTTCACCGGACGTGCTACCTGTCCCAGACCTGCTGTTTTCAACTCTCAAGAGACAGCAGGAGCGGTAGAGATACTCTCAATGATCGGCTATGAAAAGCCAACTGACATTTACTCCTGAGGTGCTGACTTGTTGCACCCTCGACAACTGTGATTATTATTATTTGGCCCTGCTGGTCATCTATGAACGTTTCAACATCTTGGCCATGTTCTGTTATAATCTCTACCTGGCACACCCAAAAGTGGACTGGCCACCCCTCATAGCCTGGTTCCTCTCTAGGTTTCTTCCTAGGTTCTGGCATTTCTAGGGAGTTTTTCCTAGCCACCGTGCTTCTACACCTGCATTGCTTGCTGTTTGGGGTTTTAGGCTGTGTTTCTGTACTGCACTTTGCGACATCAGCTGATGTAAGAAGGCCTTTATAAATACATTTGATTGAATTTGATTGAATGAATACTGGGTTCCAATATAATTGTAATCTTCACAGCCCCTTTGTATACAGTTATACCATTTAAAAAAAACGTTTTAGTCATTTAGCAGACGCTCTTATTCAGAGTGACTTACAGTAGTGAATGCAAACATTTTCGTACTGGTGAATGCACATCGCCTTGTCAACGCATGCGGTTGACAAACACTTCTCTAAGGACAAGGCTCATTTGAATTCCAAAGCGTCCTTTATCGGATAAACAGAAATTCACAGATGATATCTGTTTAAATTAAACATATAAACAGGATTAAGAGGGATTTAATTACTGATGCACTTTTACTCTTTGCTTTAAAGCTCTTTTATCAGAAGCCTGATCTGGTTGAAAAACTCAGCATTTCTACATGGATAATAAAACAAAACCATCAATAATTGTTTTATATATTGGGATTTTTCTCTGCGTTATTTGGACAGGAGCTCTTGCTGAAATATCACGTTTGATGATCTTGTCTGTGTTTGGTCTACTTGAGATTGAGTAAGTGTTAAAAAGAAAAGGTTATATTATCACGACTCAGGATATATGAACCCAGATGCAGACACGGGAGGCAGATGATTCAGTTCTCAGATCATTTATTATAACACAGGGACCAGGCAAAAGGCCAAGGACAGGCAGAGGTTCATAACCAGATCAGAGACCGACAGGTACCGGACGGCAGGCAGGCTCAGGGTCTGCCTGCCGTCCAGGGAAACAAAAAAACTAGATAGCAGGGAAAACCAGGAAACAAGCTGGAACGACCTGACAATACAAGATGAACTGGCAACACACAAACAGAAGATGCAGGTATAAATAAACAGGGGATAATGGGGAAAATGGGAGACACCTGGCGGGGGGTGGAGACATCTACAGTGAGGGAAAAAAGTATTTGATCCCCTGCTGATTTTCTACGTTTGCCCACTGACATAGAAATGATCAGTCTATAATTTTAATGGTAAGTTTATTTGAACAGTGAGAGACAGAATAACAACAAAAAAATCCAGAAAAACGCATGTCAAAAATGTTATAAATTGATTTGCATTTTAATGAGGGAAATAAGTAACCTCCCGGCTAGCTGAAGAGGTCCATCAGCCAAGTTCTTGGGCTACAATACCTATTTTGCCAATTGGCCTGGACCCTTTTACTGCCTTTACAGAGCCCTGCCGATCCATCACAAATGGTCTGCCGATGAACCGTCCGAGGGGGCTTCAACAGACTCTTCCGTAGTGATGTCCCCTAAGGCCCTTCTGCTAGCCCCGGCCCGCTAGCTGTCTGAATCGCCATGTCTCCAGCTCGCCTAGCTACTCACTAGACCCTATGATCACTTGGCTACGCATGCCTCTCCCTAATGTCAATATGCCTTGTCCATTGCTGTTTTGGTTAGTGGTTATTGTCTTATTTCACTGTAGAGCCTCCAGCCCTGCTCAATATGCCAATAAGCCCTTTTGTTCCACCTCCCACACATGCGGTGACATCACCTGGTTTAAATGGTGTCTCTAGAGACAAAACCTCTCTCATCGTCACTCAATGCCTAGGTTTACCTCCACTGTATTCATATCCTACCATACCCTTGTTTGTACATTATGCCTTGAATCTATTCTTCCGCGCCCAGAAACCTGTTCCTTTTACTCTCTGTTCCGAACGCACTAGACAACCAGTTCTTAGAGTCTTTAGCCGTACCCTTATCCTACTCCTCCTCTGTTCCTCTGGTGATGTAGAGGTTAATCCAGGCCCTGCAGTGCCTAGCTCCACTCCCATTCCCCAGGCACTCTCATTTGTTGACTTCTGTAACCGTAAATTGTAACCTGTGCAGCTGTATTTATCGACCTGGCCAAGGCTTTCGACTCTGTCAAACACCACATTCTTATTGGCAAACTCAACAGCCTTGGTTTCTCAAATGATTGCCTCGCCTGGTTCACCAACTACTTCTCTGATAGAGTTCAGTGTGTCAAATCGGAGGGCCTGTTGTCCGGACCTCTGGCAGTCTCTATGGGGGTGCCACAGGGTTCAATTCTTGGGCCAACTCTCTTCTCTATATACATCAATGATGTCGCTCTTGCTGCTGGTGATTCTCTGATCCACCTCTACGCAGACGACACCATTCTGTATATTTCTGGCCCTTCTTTGGACACTGTGTTAACTAACCTCCAGACGAGCGTCAATGCCACACAACTCTCCTTCCGTGGCCTCCAACTGCTCTTAAACGCAAATAAAACTATGTTAAATAATACCTGGTTAAATAAAGGTGAAATAAAAAATCTACCTTGCATAACATTAGTTTTAGGTCGTTTTTGCCTGTTTAACAAGCTGGCTAGCTAGATTACAACGATTCACATATATCTAGCTGATATATTTGCTTTGCTTTGTGTATATCTTGTTTGGTCTGTATTGCTGCCATTGGCCTGGCTGGAAGAAGGTTCAGTGAATGGGGAAGTGCAGCGTGAGGTAATACAGTAGGGAGAGTGCTGCTCAGTGTGAGGTAATACAGTAGGGGGAGTGCTGCTCAGCGTGAGGTAATACAGTAGGGGGAGTGCTGCTCAGCGTGAGGTAATACAGTAGGGGGAGTGCTGCTCAGCGTGAGGTAATACAGTAGGGGGAGTGCTGCTCAGTGTGAGGTAATACAGTAGAGGGAGTGCTGCTCAGTGTGAGGTAATACAGTAGGGGGAGTGCTGCTCAGCGTGAGGTAATACAGTAGAGGGAGTGCTGCTCAGTGTGAGGTAATACAGTAGAGGGAGTGCTGCTCAGCGTGAGGTAATACAGTAGGGGGAGTGCTGCTCAGCGTGAGGTAATACAGTAGAGGGAGTGCTGCTCAGCGTGGGGTAATACAGTAGGGGGAGTGCTGCTCAGCGTGAGGTAATACAGTAGAGGGAGTGCTGCTCAGTGTGAGGTAATACAGTAGGGGGAGTGCTGCTCAGCGTGGGGTAATACAGTAGGGGGAGTGCTGCTCAGTGTGAGGTAATACAGTAGGGGGAGTGCTGCTCAGTGTGAGGTAATACAGTAGAGGGAGTGCTGCTCAGTGTGAGGTAATACAGTAGGGGGAGGGCTGCTCAGCGTGAGGTAATACAGTAGAGGGAGTGCTGCTCAGTGTGAGGTAATACAGTAGGGGGAGTGCTGCTCAGTGTGAGGTAATACAGTAGGGGGAGTGCTGCTCAGCGTGAGGTAATACAGTAGGGGGAGTGCTGCTCAGTGTGAGGTAATACAGTAGAGGGAGTGCTGCTCAGCGTGAGGTAATACAGTAGGGGGAGTGCTGCTCAGCGTGAGGTAATACAGTAGGGGGAGTGCTGCTCAGCG
>NW_021823350.1:384381-446881 GCF_901001165.1 Salmo trutta | reverse complement strand
TCCTTTGACCATCCTTGAGACGTCACAACAACTTGATTGGAGTCCACCTGTGGCCAATTAAATTGTTTGGACATGATTTAGAAAGAAACTCACCTGTCCCACAGTTGACAGTGCATGTCAGAGCAGGAACTGTACCATGAAGTCAGAAGGACAACAGTCTCTACAGCACTTCAACCATTTGAGCTTTATGGGAGAGTGGCCAGATGGAAGCCACTCCTGAGAAAAAGGCACATGACAGCACGCCTGGAGTTTGCTAAAAAAATATTCTGTGGCCTGATGAGACTAAATGTAACTCTTTGGCCTGAATGCAAAGCGTTATGTCTGAAGAAAACCTGGCACAGCTCATCATCCATCTAACACCATCCCTACTGTGAAGTATGGTGGTGGCAGCATCATGCTATGGGGATGCTTTCCAGCGGAAGGGACTGGGAGACTGGTAAGGAAAGAGGGAACCATGAATGGAGCCAAATGCAGGCAAATCCTTGATGAGAACCTGCTTCAGCGTGCAAACAACCTTAGACTGGGGCAAAGATTTATGTTCCAACAGGACAATGACCTCAAGCATACAGCCAAAGCAACATTGGAATGACTTCAGAACAGTAATGTGAAAGTCCTTGAGTGGCTGAATCCCATTGAAAATCTGTGGGAAGACTTGAAGATTGCTGTTTACCGCCGCTCCCAATCTGACTTAACAGAGCTTGAGAAAATATGCAAGGAAGAATTGGAGAAAATCCCCAAATCCAGATGTGCAAAACTGATACAGATACCCAAGACGACGCAAAGCTGTAATCACCAACAAAAGTGTTGCTATAAGTATTGACTCAAGGATGTGAATGTACTTATGTAAAGTTGAAAAAAACTTTTTCATTATGGGGTATTGTGTGTAGGTGGGTGAGGCGCTGCGTGCTGATGGTTAGTTTGGCTGTCTGTCAATAAATGGGTGTGTTGTAGGTTGATTCTGGTGAGTGATTGCACACCGGGCAGCTGATGATTTGATTACTGCTAGCTTTGATTAGACTATGTGGGCAGGAATGAAATCAAAACTCCACCCTCATGTAACTTAAACAAATCTCACAAAACTCCATTTTGGAACTTTATGACTAAAATTATTCAACTTTTTTTGTCAATTCTGCCACATAGGGCGTTTTTAACCAGATAATTATTTGTTTGCGTTCAATTGCACTTTAAGGCAGCAACATGTGAAGACTGTGCAATGGGTGTGTAGACTTTCACCAGGCACTGTGTGTGCATAGAACATCAATATATTTGACATGCTCTTGTCCTCTCCTCTCTAAGCTTATTCTTCTTTCTTCCAAAGATGATTGGCGAGGCTGAGATGTTTGAGGTCCAACCCAAAACCCCACTGAAAACTAAGCAATACCTTCCCCAGGATGACACCAATGACCAGTGTGATCAGAACGGTTAGGCTTCCTTACGTTGTTATGCTTTTGTTGTCGTGATAGATCCATCATCTGTACCTGATTGTAGTAAATATGAAACGTAGTCATTTAATAGGATCTCTAAATATTATCTGATCCTAGTTCATCTGTATTGTCATGTGCCATTATGATGCAACACAGTTGTTATGGTTGAATGGTTGCCAGGACAACAATCCCTCACTCAACGTGATCAATACAAAGGAGCTGATTGTGGAATACAGGAAAATGAGGACTGAGCACGCCCCCATTCTCATCGACGGGGCTGTAGTAGAGCCGGTTGAGAGCTTAAAGTTCCTTGGTGTCCACGTCACCAACAAACTATCATGTTCCAAACACACC
The DNA here is from genome assembly GCF_901001165.1 of Salmo trutta. Lineage (NCBI taxonomy): Eukaryota > Metazoa > Chordata > Actinopteri > Salmoniformes > Salmonidae > Salmo > Salmo trutta. The sequence goes on along the minus strand of NW_021823350.1, from coordinate 445,103 downwards.
AAGACAGTCGTAGAGAGGGCACAACAATGCCTAGTTTCCCTCAGGAGACTGAAAAGATCTGGCATGGGTCCTCAGATCCTCAAAGTTCTACAGCTGCACCATCGAGAGCATCCGGACTGGTTGCATCAACACTTGGTATGCCAACTGCTCGGCATCCGACAGCAAGGTGCTACAGAGGGTAGTGCGTACGGCCCAGTACATCATTGGGGCCAAGCTTTCTGCCATCCAGGACCTCTATACCAGGTGGTGTCAGAGGAAGGCCCTAAAAAAAGACTCCAGCCACCCAAGTCATAGACTGTTTTCTCTGCTACTGCACAGCAAGTGGTATCGAAGTGCCAAGCCTATGTTCAAACAGCTTTTACCCCCAAGCCATAAGACTGCTAAATAGTAACTATTTACATTGACCCCCTTTTTTTTACCCTGCTGCTACTCGCTGTGTTACTTTTTAGTTTGCATTTATTTTTAGCAAATATTTTCTTAAAAAAAAAAAAATGCATTCTTGGTTAAGGGCTTGTAAGTAAGCATTTCATGGTAAGGTCTGTTGTATTTGGTGCATGTGACAAGTAAATTGTATTTGAACATCCTAAAAACATCCTGAACCTGGTTATCGCTGATGTCCCAGGAACATAGAGAGAACTAGACAAAAGTCTCCTGGAGAACATTCCCTTGATGACAGGAAAGAATGATGTTTGTGGAACATCCGGAAATGTATTTAGGGACATACCCGTAACAAGCTAGGAACTTAGATAAAAACGTAGATAAAAACCTCCAGGGGACACAAAATCCTGAGAACATCCAAAATATTTCCTTGGAGATGTCCCTGGAACAAATCGGGAACTGGAATAAAACGTTGTTTTAGGACCATGACACAACGTCCTGACAACTTTAGGCAACCATTTCATGACGTTCTGGGGACTTCCTAACTACTCTTATTTTGTTTGCAGCGTTATAAGTATAGGCATATTGTAAAGATCAAAACAGGGGTTCATGCTGTGCTCAAAGGAAGTTTTAGATGTGTGAAAGAGATTCCAACATCCAGATATATGGGCTTTGAAGCTAGCATAATGCCCTGTCTTATATAATCAGGATGAATAAATTGAGCTTAATGGATTGAATAGAAACATTCTGGTCAGTGGTAGGGGACTGGATAATTCAAAGGCTTCGTATATTGCACATCTATTTTAAGAGATATATAATCAAAAGATAATTGTGAAATAAACAACCTATTTATCCAGATAGCTCATTATAGGTCATTATCTAGCTTGGCTTTGCTGGCCAAGCATCTAGAGACACATGGCTGTAAGAGAAAGTATGCCAAGCAAATTATCATACAAGAGTGGCTCAATAATCTGAGTAAATTGTCTGAGTTATTTGATACTGTAACAACCAATCAAATCAAATGTTATTTGTCACATGCGCCGAATACAACAGGTGTAGGTAGACCTTACAGTGAAATGCTGAATACAACAGGTGTAGTAGACCTTACAGTGAAATGCTGAATACAACAGGTGTAGTAGACCTCACAGTGAAATGCTGAATACAACAGGTGTAGTAGACCTCACAGTGAAATGCTGAATACAACAGGTGTAGTAGACCTTACAGTGAAATGCTGAATACAACAGGTGTAGTAGACCTTACAGTGAAATGCTGAATACAACAGGTGTAGTAGACCTCACAGTGAAATGTTGAATACAACAGGTGTAGTAGACCTTACAGTGAAATGCTGAATACAACAGGTGTAGTAGACCTTACAGTGAAATGCTGAATACAACAGGTGTAGTAGACCTCACAGTGAAATGTTGAATACAACAGGTGTAGTAGACCTTACAGTGAAATGCTGAATACAACAGGTGTAGTAGACCTTACAGTGAAATGCTTACTTACAAGCCCTTAACCAACAATGCAGTTTTAAGAAAAATAAGTGTTGAGTAAAAAATAGATAAGTAAAATGTTTTAATTAAAATAACAAATGATTAAAGAGCAGCAGTAAAACAACAGTAGCGAGGCTATATACAGGGGGTACCGGTACAGAGTCAATGTGGAGGCTATATACAGGGGGTACAGGTACAGAGTCAATGTGGAGTCTATATACAGGGGGTACAGGTACAGAGTTAATGTGGGGGGGGGGCACCGGTTAGTCAAGGTAATTGAGGTAATATGTACATGTAGGTAGAGTTAAAGTGACTATATACAGGAAATTAACAGAGACTAGCAACAGCGTAAATGAGGAGGGGGGGACAATGCAAATAGTTTGGGTAGTCATTTGATTAGCTGTTCAGGAGTCTTATGGCTTGGGGGTAGAAGCTGTTTAGAAGCCTCTTGGACCTAGACTTGGTGCTCCGGTACTGCTTGCTGTGCGGTAGCAGAGAGAACAGTATATGTCTAGGGTGGCTGGAGTCTTTGACAATTTGTAGGGCCTTCCTCTGACAACGCCTGGTATAGAGGTCCTGGATGGCAGGAAGCTTGGCCCTAGTGATGTACTGGGCCATACTCACTACCCTCTGTAGTGCCTTGCGGTTGGAGGCCGAGTAATTGCCATACCAAGCAGTGATGCAGCCAGTCAGGATGCTCTCGATGGTGCAGCTGTAGAACCTTTTGAGGATCTGAGGACCCATGCAAAATCTTTTCAGTCTCCTGAGGGAAACTAGGCATTGTCGTGCCCTCTCCACGACTGTCTTGGTGTGTTTGGACCGTGATAGTTTGTTAGTGATGTGGACACCAAGGAACTTGAAGCTCTCGACCCGCTCCACTACAGCACCATCGATGTGAATGGGGCCGGGCTCTGCCTTCCTTTTTCTGTAGTCCATGATCAGCTCCTTTTTCTTGATCACGTTGAGGGAGACGTTGTTGTCCTGGTGCCATGCTGCCAGGTCTCTGACCTCCTCCCTATAAACTGTCTCATCGTTGTCGGTGATCAGGCCTACCACTGTTGTGTCGTCAGCAAACCTAATGATGGTGTTGGAGTAGTGCTTGGCCACGCAGTCATGGGTGAACAGAGAGTACAGCAGGGGGCTGAGCGCGCACCCCTGAGGGGCCCCTGTGTTGAAGATCAGTGTGGCGGGAAGTCCAGGATCCAGCTGCAGAAGGAGGTGTTTAGTCCCAGGGTCCTTAGCTTAGTGATGAGCTTTGTGGGCACTATGGTGTTGAACGCTGAGCTGTAGTGAACAAACAGCATTTTCACGTAGGTGTTCCTTTTGTCCTGGTGGGAAAGGGCAGTGTGGAGTGCAATAGAGATTGCATCATCTGTGGATCTGTTAGGACGGTATGCAAATTTGAGTGGGTCTAGGGTTTCTGGGATAATGGAGTTGATGTGAGTCATGACCAACCTTTTGTCTGTTGGATGCCCAAACAGCTGTTTCTGTCTGTTGTCTTTGTCTGTTGGACGCCCAAACAGCTGTTTCTGTCTGTTGTCTTCATCTGTTGGATTCCCAAACAGATGTTTCTGTCTGTTGTCTTCATCTGTTGGACGCCCACACAGCTGTTTGGAGCTCTCCCACCCGGCAGCAGATCTATGTTCAAAACAAGATCTCACTGTAAGAGTTTTCCACCATTGGTTTTCCATTCATACAACGTGTTGGGTAAATTTCCACAGTAATCAAAAAAGTAGAACTAAGTAGTTCTGATGATAACACCCACCAGAGGGCGAACACATCTTAAAGACTTTGGTGTTACTAAGGTAACGCCGACGTCAGCTTTTGGGGAGCGGTAATGAATTGAGATCAATTCGGTGAATTTATGGAGCGTATTGATGGTTTAAGGACAGATCAGCTGGTGATAATCTCAGTGGTAAACTAAACTTCATATGTAACTGAATAGTACAGTACTAGCATCTTCTTGAACAAAGGCTTAGTTTACAGTACAGACCTGTAGACACACATGATTCATTCTTTTCAACTTTTAACACAACTCTTTATCTCTGACAGTGTGTACTTTTACCCAAATACTTTAACAATACATATATTGATGGTTTACTTAACTATTGGATTAAGATTGTGTAGCAGACTGAGTTGATAGTTGATACAGAATTCATATTCCAGAGTAACACGCACCTCTGCTCTGGAGAAGATGACAGACTATTATAATTATGTCACAGGGCGTGTCCCAAATAGCACCCTATTCCCTATATAGTGCACTACTTTTGACCAGAGCTCTATGGCACCCTATTCCCTATATAGTGCACTACTTTTGACCAGAGCCCTAGCATGCCATTTGAGATACAGAGTTCATCATCATAGTCTCCTGTCTGTCACAGGCTCTCTAGAGATAGAGGATACCCAAGGGGTGCATTGTCCCAGGCAACAGAATGGTTGTATAATCAGGGTGTCTGTACAGGTTCTCCTGGGATGAACAGAGCTTTCCATGTATCTGAGGGGAGCGTTGGAGAGACCTGGATCAGCAGTTCACTACTCACGTCATCAGCAGCCCTCACACAAGGACACCTGTTCGAGCCTCTGATAAGAAGCAGAAATTCCCTGGCTCTCGCTCTCGTTTTCTCTCTCTCAATTCAATTCAAGGGCTTTATTGGCATGGGAAACATATGTTAACATTGCCAAGGCAAGTGAAGTAGATAATAAACAAAAGTGAAATTAACAATAAAAATGAAGAGTAAACATTACATTCACAGAAGTTCCAAAAGAATAAAGACATTTCATATTATGTCTATATACAGTGTTGTAAGGATGTGCAAATAGTTAAAGTACAAAAGGGAAAATAAATAAACATAAATATGGGTTGTATTTACAATGGTGTTTGTTTTTCACTGGTTACCCATTTCTTGTGGCAACAGGTCACAAATATTGTTGCTGTATTTGTATTTATTATGGATCCCAATTAGCTGGTGCCAAAGCAGCAGCTACTCTTCCCAGGGTCCAGCAATATGAAGGCAGTTTATACAATTTTAAAAACATTACAATTCATTCACAGATTTCACAACACACTGTGTGCCCTCAGGCCCCTACTCCACCACCACCACATATCTACAGTACTAAATCCATGTGTATGTACAGTGCGTATGTTATCGTGTGTGTGTGTGTGTGTGTGTGTGTGTGTGTGTGTGTGTGTGTGTGTGTGTGTGTGTGTGTGTGTGTGTGTGTGTGTGTGTGTGTGTGAATGTGCCAATGTTTGTGTTGCGTCACAGTCCCCGCTGTTCCATAAGGTGTATTTTTATCTGTTTTTTAAATCTGATTCTACTGCTTGCATCAGTTACCTGATATGGAATAGAGTTCCATGTAGTCATGGCTCTATGTAGTACTGTGTGCCTCCTATAGTCTGTTCTGGACTTGGGGACTGTGAAGAGACCTCTGGTGGCACGTCTTGTGGGGTATGCATGGGTGTCCGAGCTGTGTGCCAGTAGTTCAGACAGACAGCTCGGTGCATTCAACATGTCAATACCTCTCATAAATACAAGCAGTGATGAAGTCAATCTCTCCTCCACTTTCAGCCAGGAGAGATTGACATGCATATTATTAATATTAGCTCTCTGTGTACATCCAAGGGCCAGCTGTTCTTTTTTTTCTTGTTTTATACTGTGTTTTTATTGTAGGAACACAAAGAAAGTACAAAGAAAGTCAAATAAAAGAAGAAGAAAAAAGTTCTGGGAGTTACAGAGCACATCATACCTTCATCATATTAGTTACACTGACATCTTTGAATTAGACCTTTTCCAAATACCAAACCCATTTTTCCCAGTGTTCCTGACCTCTCTCCGCTTGTGTTCTTAAAGCAAAGGTCATACGCTCCATGTGGTGTATTTCTTTAGCAATGTCTATCCATGGTGTCACTGTGGGAGGGTCTTTTTGTAGCCATTTCCCAGTAATAGCCTTTTTACTGGCTGCCAGTAGGACCTTCAAGAGGTACTTTTCTCTATTGTGTACGTTATCAGGTATTTCACCGAAGTACAAAGAAATGAATGTTTGTTCTATGTCAAATCCAATAATTTTACCAATCTTAGATCTTATTTCTCCCCAGTAAGTTTCAATTGTGGGGCAGGTCCAAAAGATATGAGAGTGATCCACCCTCGATAGACAGCATTCTCTCCAACAAGGTTGTAGGGAGCCAGTCTGTTTTGATTCCAGTTTAGGTGTTATGAAGAAACGTACAACATTCTTCCAACAGAATTCTCTCCATGACCTTGAGTTGGTGGAGATTTGTTGAGTCTCTAATATGTTCAACCATGTTTCATCAGTTATTTACATGTTAAGTTCCTCCTCCCATTTATTTTTAATATAGTTTGTAGAATGTTTCTTTAAGGCTGGAATACCCAAGTAGAGATTTGAAATATTTATTTTGTTACTCCCCAAGTTGTATGCGTTAGTGAATATTTGGGTTAATTTTGGAGGTGCTCGAGGGTCAATCACTTTTATCTCCCTTAAGAAATAATGTTGAACTTGTAGGTATCTGTAAAAATCTTGTTTATCCAAGCCATGTTTTTTACTTAGGACCTGGAAGTTATCTAGGTCCCCATTCCTTATAATTGTACTGAATGATGTGATGCCTTTCTGCGTCCATTGTTTAAATCTGCTGTCCTGAGTTGCAGGGATGAAGCTGGGGTCGTATGCGGGCCAACTCAGCAGTTTGATCTCTCTGTCTAAATTATTTTGCTTAACTACCCTAAACCATGTCTTCAGAGAGAAATGAATCCACTGATTTTGTCTACTGTATATTTCTAGTACCATGTCCTTATTACCCAAAACTGACTGTATGGGTGTCTCTGTCAAAGTAGACTCCATATCTTTCCATGTGGATTCGGATTCTGAATTGCACCACCACACCAGAGGTCTCAATTGGGCTGACACATAATAATCTTTTAGGTTTGGTAAGGCCATACCCCTACAGTTGTTTGGTAATTGTAATGTTGTATATCTAATTCTTGGTCTCTTGCTGTTCCAGATAAACCTTGATATCCGTTTATCCCTAAACTGTTTAGGTGGGATTTCTATGGGCAGTGATTGGAACAAATACAGTAACCTCGGCAGGATGTTCATTTTGATTGTTTCAAGATCTAAGGGAAGTGAATTCCACCTGTCTAGGTCATTATATATTTTCTTGTTGATGTGATCGTAATTCATGTCATAAAGTTTGGGTGTATCTTTTGGTAAATTTACTCCAAGATATTTAATGGATGAAGAGTTCCAGTGGAAGTTATACCTGATCTTCAGCTCTTCCTGTGGGGTATAATTATATACTAGGGCTTGGGTCTTGTGTACGTTAAGCACATACCCTGAATATGTTCCAAATGTTTGTAAAACATCCATCAATCTAGGTACACTTGAGCCTGGGTCTTTAAGGAATAACAGAACGTCATCAGCATACATGCACATCTTATGTTCACTGTCTTTTATTGTTATTCCCTCTAAAGTTGGGTCCTGTTTTATTGTTATTCCCTCTAAAGTTGGGTCCTGTCTTATTGTTATTCCCTCTAAAGTTGGGTCCTGTCTTATTGTTATTCCCTCTAAAGTTGGGTCCTGTCTTATTGTTATTCCCTCTAAAGTTGGGTCCTGTCTTATTGTTATTCCCTCTAAGGTTGGGTCCAGTCTTATTGCCTGTGCTAATGGTTTGAGGTAGGAGGAGAAGAGCGTGGGTGAAAGATTACAGCCTTGTCTTGTTCCTCGCTCTAATTTTATCGTTCGTGACAAATGTCCATTTATCTTTATTCTAGCAGTCGGACATGAATACAGTGTTTTGATGCACTGTATCACTTCTTTGTTGAAACCAAATCTTTCCATAACTTGGAATAGGTAATCCCATCCCACTGAATCAAATGCTTTTTCTGCATCTAGACTGATTAATATTGCACTTGTCTTATTCTGAGTAATGTGGTCCATGACATGTAGTGTTCTCCTTATATTGTCCTGTGTCTGCCTATTTTGTATGAAACCAGTTTGATCTCCGTCAATCAATTCTGGGATTATGTTCTCCATTCTTTTGGCTATTATTGATGCATATAGTTTATAATCCGTGTTAAGAATTGCGATAATTCTATATGAACTGCATTCCTTCTTATCTTTACCCTCTTTTGGGATTACAGATATGATGGCCTCTCTCCATGATGGTGGGAGACCCCCCTCCCACAGAGTCCAGTTAAAACAGGCCTTAAGTAGAGGTGTTAGTTGTTCTCTGAAGGTCTTGACCCATTCTGAAGGGAAGCCATCAGGGCCTTAAGTAGAGGTGTTAGTTGTTCTCTGAAGGTCTTGGACCATTCTGAAGGGAAGCCATCAGGGCCTTAAGTAGAGGTGTTAGTTGTTCTCTGAAGGTCTTGACCCATTCTGAAGGGAAGTCATCAGGGCCTGGAGACTTGTTTACTTTTAGTTGAGATATTGCTTTATTAATTTCTTCTGTGGTTATTTCTAAAGTTAGTCTATCATTTTGCTCTGTCCCAATTGAAGGGAGATCAAGTGAGTTCAAAAAATGCTCTATTGTCTGTGGATCTGCCTTCTCTGGTTGCTTGTACAGATTTGTGTAATATGATTCAAATGCATTCTGTATTTCATTTAATTTGCATGTGATCTTCTTTGTTTTGGGGTCTTTTATTTTGAAAATGGTATTCTGTGCTTGTTGTTTGCTGAGTCTCCATGCCAGTAATTTGGTTGCCTTTGAGCCTGCTTCATAATATCGTTGTTTCAGGAACCTGAGCTTTTTCTCCACTTCTTCTCTATAAATCTGGTCAACTTCCTGTTTTACCTTTTGAATCTCTCGTTATATAAGAGGATCTTTGTATTGACTAGGAGATCGTTCTAAGTTTCTTAGTGTTTCCTGTAATTTCAGCAGTTTCTGTGCTTTAATCTTTTTCTTGAGAGATGATGTGGCTATAATCCTTCCTCTAAAAACCGACTTCGCTGCATCCTACAATGTAGCAGGGGATACTTCCCCGTTATCATTATTCTCCAGATAGATGATCAATTCTGTCTTTATTGATTCCTTGAATGCTGGATCATTCAGCATGCTTGTATAAAGTCTCCATATAGTATTTATTGGTTTGCTATCAAGGTGTAGAGTAAGATAAACTCCATTATGATCTGATAAGTCACTCTGCCTGATCCTACAATCCTTAAGCCTGTGTTTATCTGCATTGTACATGAAAAAGTAGTCTAACCTGGAGTATTCAGTGTGGCGGGCTGAGTAAAAAGTATATTCCATATCTGTCTTGTGGGTGTCACGCCATACATCGAGCAGTCCTAGATCCTGCAATATCCTATTGATCTTTTAGCAACTAGACTCATGTTCCTATGTTGATTTGTGCTCCAATTTTGAGTTTAAAATTGTGTTAAAATCCCCTCCACAGATGAGTGCCAGAGGATTCTGTGGCAATTAAATCGATCAGCATCCTGTAGAAGACCATGTCACTCCCTGGGGGTGCGTATACATGACATAATGTAACTTCCTTGTTATCCAGTTTACATTTAACAAGTATACATTTACTCTCCTTGTCTTTTATTTCTGACATAAACTCAAAACGAACTGAATTTTGGATTGCAACTCCCCTTCTACCCATTTTGTAAGAAGAAAAACAAAAAGTATTCCTATATCCCATTTTCTTGAGTTTCTCGTGTTCAGGTGTGGATAAGTGAGTTTCCCGTATCTATGTGAACTCATCTTTGCTATTACCTTACTTCTCTTAATGGCACTCCCCAGTCCGTTTATATTGAGACTTATTACATTTACATTTTTATACATTTTAGTCATTTTGGCAGACGCTCTTATCCATGAGCGACTTACAGTAGTGAATGCATACATTTCATAATTTTTTTTTTTTCTGTGCTGGCCCCCCGTGGGAATCGAACCCACAACCCTGGCATTGCAAACACCATGCTCTACCAACTGAGCTACAGGGAAGGCTGCATGACCTTAAATTCCCGATGATGCATCGATATAAATAAAAAAACCTGTGCACCATATCTGCCTGCTTATCATGAGCCTAAAAATGAATGAAAAATCAAGAACGATAATAAAGTAAACTAAAGTGGGAAAATACTTAGGTATTTGGACTCCCATGTCAGAGGACTGTCTCTTGCCTCTGGGGTTTGAGGGGATGAGCCTATCCACAGGAGGGGCCCCTCGCTCAGATATGAAAATGCGTGACGTTGTCACAAACAAGACCTGTTGGAACCGAAAACAATAAGGGCGCCGATTTCGTCGCTTATACACATCGGTTAATTACAAGTGAAAACTATATCGGTCATGCGTGCATATCCTGAATCCTCCCCTTGATATGTCCTTCTGTCACCCCGTTGTCAATGTGTCCTTAATACTTAGTTAATATATATGTTATTAACGTGACTCTACTTAGTGTGTTTATAAAGAACACTTGGGCTACTCACCTTGTTCAGCATTGGGGGGAAATAGGGGAGATATTTAACCTATTGCGATGTCAGCTCTTTGTTAAGTGTTGCAGTCATTTCAGTCACTGTAGTAGCTAACGTGTATAGTGTTGAGTCATCCGCATACGTAGACACTCTGGCTTTACTCAAAGTCAGTGACATGTCATTAGTAAAGATTGAAAAAAGTAATGAGCCTAAACAGCTGCCTTGGGGAATTCCTGATTCTAACTGGATGATATTTGAGAGGCTTCCATTAAAGAACACCCTCTGTTGGACAAGTAACTCTTTATCCACATTATAGCAGTGAGTGTAAAGCCATAACACAAGTTTTTCCAGCAGCAGACTATGATCGATAATGTCAAAAGCTGCACTGAAGTCTAACAAGACAGCCCCCACAATCATTTTATCATCAATTTCTCTCAGCCAATAATCAGTCATTTGTATAAGTGCTGTGCTTGTTGAGTGTCCTTTCCTTTAAGCATGCTGAAATTCTGTTGTCAATTTGTTTTCTGTGAAATAGCATTGTATCTGGTCAAAGACAATTTTTTCCAGAAATTTACTAAGGGTTGGTAACAGGCTGATTGGTCGGTTATTTGAGCCAGTAAAGAGGGCTTTACTATTCTTGGGTAGCGGAATGACTTTAGCTTCCCTCCAGGCCTGAGGGCACACAATTGAAGATGTGGCAAATAGGAGTGGCAATATTGTCTGCTATTATCCTCAGTAATTTTCCATCCAGATTGTCAGATCCCAGTGGCTTGTCATTGTTGATAGACAACAAATTTTTTTCACCTCTTCCACACTGACTTTACGGAATTCAAAAGTACAATTATTTTCTTTCATAATTTGGTCCGATATACTTGGATGTGTAGTGTCAGCATTTGTTGCTGGCATGTCAACCCTAAGTTTGCTTATCTTGACAATGAAAAAGTAATACAAGTATTTTGCAATATTGGATGGGATTTGTGATGAATGAGCCATCTGATTCAGTGAACAAGCCATCTGGTTCAGTGAATATGGTCATACATTTGGCAGGAGGTTAGTGCAGCTCAGTTTCCACCTCATTTTGTGGGCAGTGTGCACATAGCCTGCCTTCTCTTGAGAGCCAGGTCTGCCGAAGACAGGCTATGTGCACACTGCCCACAAAATGAGGTGGAAACTGAACTGTTCTTCCTAACCTCCTTCCCAATGTTTGACCATATTAGAGAAACATATTTCCCTCAGATTACACAGATCCACAAAGAATTTGAAAACAATCCCAATTTTGATAAACTCCCATATCTACTGGGTGAAATACCACAGTGTGCCATCACAGCAGCAATATTTGTGACCTGTTGCCACAAGAAAAGGTCAAACAGTGAAGAACAAACACCATTGTAAATACAACCCATATTTATGTTTATTTATTTTTCCTTTTGTACTATTTGCACATCGTTACAACACTGTATATAGACATAATATGACATTTGAAAAGTCTTTATTCTTTTGGAACTTCTGTGAATGTAATGTTTACTGTTAATTGTTATTGTTAATTTCACTTTTGTTTATTATCTACTTCACTTGCTTTGGCAATGTAAATATATGTTTCCTATGCCAATAAAGCCCTTGAATTGAAATGAATTGAGAGGAGAGAGAGGAGGGAGAGAGAGGAGAGAGAAAGGAGAGGAGATAGGAGGAAGTAGAGAGGGAGGAGGAAGTAGAGAGAGAGGAGAGAGGAGGAAGTAGAGAGGGAGGAGAGAGGACAGAGATGGGAGAGAGGTGAGAGAGGAGAGACAGGAGGAAGTAGAGAGAGAGGAGAGACAGGAGGAAGTAGAGAGAGAGGAGAGAGAGAGGAGGAGGTCAAGAGAGAGGAGGAAGTAGAGAGAAGGGACAGAGAGAGGAGGGAGAGAGGAGAGAGAGGAGGGAGAGAGGAGGAAGTAGAGAGAGAGGAGGAAGTAGAGAGAGAGGAGAGAGAGGAGGAAGTAGAGAGAGAGGAGAGAGAGAGAGAGGAGGAAGTAGAGAGAGAGGAGAGAGAGGAGGAAGTAGAGAGAGAGGATAGAGAGAGGAGGGAGAGAGGAGGAAGTAGAGAGAGGAGAGAGAGGAGGAAGTAGAGAGAGAGGATAGAGAGAGGAGGGAGAGAGGAGGAAGTAGAGAGAGAGGAGAGAGGAGGAAGTAGAGAGGGAGGAGGAAGTAGAGAGAGAGGAGAGAGGAGGAAGTAGAGAGAGAGGAGAGAGGAGGAAGTAGAGAGAGAGGAGGAAGTAGAGAGAGAGGAGAGAGGACAGAGAGAGGAGGGAGAGAGGTGAGAGAGGAGAGACAGGAGGAAGTAGAGAGAGAGGAGAGAGAGAAGGAAGTAGAGAGAGAGGAGAGCGAGAGGAGGAGGTCAAGAGAGAGGAGGAAGTAGAGAGAAGGGACAGAGAGAGGAGGGAGAGAGGAGAGAGAGGAGGGAGAGAGGAGGAAGTAGAGAGAGAGGAGAGAGAGGAGGAAGTAGAGAGAGAGGAGAGAGAGGAGGAAGTAGAGAGAGAGGAGAGAGAGGAGGGAGAGAGGAGGAAGTAGAGAGAGAGGAGAGAGGGGAGGAAGTAGAGAGAGAGGAGAGAGAGAGAGGAGGAAGTAGAGAGAGAGGAGAGAGGGGAGGAAGTAGAGAGAGAGGAGAGAGAGGAGGAAGTAGAGAGAGAGGAGAGAGGAGAGGAAGTAGAGAGAGATGTAAAGTATTCAAAGACAAAAGAGGACAGATTTACTTTTAGCTCCAGATGCAAAGTTTTTCTTTGTTCTTCCAACAGAATAGATAAGAAACGCCAATACAAAGCTGAAACATGACTCTCAGGTCCTCATCTACACATTTAACAATGACAGCCTACACCGGCCAAACCCAGACGACGCTGGGCCAATTGTGCGCCGCCCTATGGGACTCCCAATCATGGCTGGATGTAATAGAGCCTGGATTTTAACCAGGGACTGTAGTGATGCCTCTTGCACTGAGATGCAGTGCCTTAGACCGCTGTGCCACTCGGGAGCCTTTATCTAACCTTTGAATTTAAAACGCTGCGTGGTAAGGTTTCCATGCTTGAAGAGATAGTGGGTTCTTTCCTTCGCATGAAAAAAAATATTTTGCAAATCAGAGGTCCCACAGCTTCTTTTTGGAGATACCTCTTCATAGTGGATGCAGAACATGACCCTAAGGCTGCGTCTACTGTCGTGGAAGAATCAGAATTAGTTGGGTAACATAGATAATTAAGATGTTTTATTAGTATAATATGCTTATTTGAGGTACTTGTCATTAGAAAGTGTCCATTGGACTCTGGTGTCTTTTCAGTTGCATGTCTACCTTAGCTGGGGCTCAGACACTTGGGGCCCAGAGAGGGGAGAGGTCAGACTTGTCGTCATGGGAATGTGTCTTTACCTATGCTTAAACCATGTGAAGGGATGGCGTGATTACTGGGGAACCAATGACTTGTCTCCACAATGTCTGTGAGCAAGTCACACCCTCCTTTTCCTTATTGTGGGGAGGTTTATGGCAGTGTCTGGGACCATGGTCTCTTAGATCTCACACTTATCCTGTGATAATATATGGCCTAGAGGGGGGGAGTGAGCCTGTCCAGGAGTGGGGTCAAGAGGGGGTTTGCTTGAGATGGGAGTATCTAGAGTTGACAATTGATATATGCCATTGGATGAAATAGTTCTGTTCAATACCGTACCAGGGAGGGACAGTTCTAAGGGGACCAGATACTGGGCTATTCAATGAACCCTGTTGACATAGCAGTTACTGTCTGATGTGTTTTATTGATATCTGTCATACAAAACTTAACCTTTGTGAACTGTTACTAAGTATCTGTGGTTTGTCAATGTACGTTGAAGGGGCTGTATCGTTGCTATAAAAGATCCCTGCAGCCATTCTGTAATCACCTCATTAATTGATTCATTCGAGAGAATGCATTGGTGGGGTCAAGAACTTTTGCAAAAGTATCTTAATTAAGTATTAAAGATGTAGTTTAACTCGGACTGGTGTGTTTTGTAACTCCTCATTTGGTAATGCGGAAATTAGCCACCACACTACACAGACAGTTCAGTTCTGATCTTTCGACCAATCAGGTCAGCTCTGAAAACAGCTGATGTGAAAAGACTTGATGTGATTGGTCAAAAGAAAAAAATATCAGAACTGGGCTGTCAGTGTAGACGCAGCCTTAGAGACTTGAAGTGCATTCATTACCCAGTAGACCTCCAGGCTAAACATTCATTACCCAGTAAACCTCCAGGCTAAACATTCATTACCCAGTAGACCTCCTTCATTACCCAGTAGACCTCCAGGCTAAACATTCATTACCCAGTAGACCTCAAGGCTAAACATTCATTACCCAGTAGACCTCTAGGCTAAACATTCATTACCCAGTAGACCTCCTTCATTACCCAGTAGACCTCCAGGCTAAACATTCATTACCCTGTAGACCTCCAAGCTAAACATTCATTACCCAGTAGACCTCCAGGCTAAACATTCATTACCCAGTAGACCTCCTTCATTACCCAGTAGACCTCCAGGCTAAACATTCATTACCCAGTAGACCTCTAGGCTAAACATTCATTACCCAGTAGACCTCTAGGCTAAACATTCATTACCCAGTAGACCTCCAGGCTAAACATTCATTACCCAGTAGACCTCCTTCATTACCCAGTAGACCTCCAGGCTAAACATTCATTACCCAGTAGACCTCCAGGCTAAACATTCATTACCCAGTAGACCTCTAGGCTAAACATTCATTAACCAGTAGACCTCTAGGCTAAACATTCATTACCCAGTAAACCTCCAGGCTAAACATTCATTACCCAGTAGACCTCCTTCATTACCCAGTAGACCTCCAGGCTAAACATTCATTACCCAGTAGACCTCCAGGCTAAACATTCATTACCCAGTAGACCTCTAGGCTAAACATTCATTAACCAGTAGACCTCTAGGCTAAACATTCATTACCCAGTAGAGCTCCTTCATTACCCTGTAGACCTCCGGGCTAAATAATTCATTACCCAGTAGACCTCCTTCATTACCCAGTAGACCTCCAGGCTAAACATTTAAGACATATTGACAGCCCATGACAAGTTCCATCTGACTGAGTATCCATGTATAACCGGTGAACTGGTACCCTCCGATCCAGCGAGCATCTGGGTCAGAAATAAAACAATAGTAAGGTGTAATCTTTGATGGTTGATAAGGTGTGAAGGTTTTTCATCTTTGATTGTTGAAACTTTTAGTAGAGGTTTGAAGGAATGCCTGCGGGGCAATGGTGTACGATGTAGTCAATATCAACCAAATAAATACTGAATCTATGTGAAGCTGTATCTGATAATAATAACAAACACACAGGCTCTCTCCCTCTCCCTCTCCCTCTCTCTCTCTCTCCCTCTCTCTCTCTCTCTCTCTCTCTCTCTCTCTCTCTCTCTCTCTCTCTCTCTCTCTCTCTCTCTCTCTCTCTCTCAGTAATCACTGAAGGATTATCAGTAATCCTGTTTCTATGAAGTACCAGATGCTCCAACATGAGAGACTGGCTGTTTAAGTTATATTTCCAACAAAAAATATCACACATCTCCGTTTTCTCATTACGATCAACTAAAGGATTCTAAAAATCCTCAAAAGTTGTGTGAATTGGAATTTCTTTTCTTGTTCATTTGTTTTGTTTGTTGGGTTTGTTTGTTTGTTTTGATGTGTGTGTGTGTGTGTGTGTGTGTGTGTGTGTGTGTGTGTGTGTGTGTGTGTGTGTGTGTATACAGTACATCCATTTGTGTCAGAAAATAACAGCAAATAAATGAGTTTTTTTCTGCGGCATGGAAAAATACAATGTAAAGCTCAGCAGGGACACAAACCTTGATATAATCAACCATTAGTCCAATCAATCTGTGGACATTCATCTCAGCTGTCTGGAATCGTTCCATTTCATCTGAAAACTCCAGGAAAAATGGAATGTAGGACTACAGTACACTGAGGTAAGAGGAACTCACCTGCGTGCAGGTACAGTATATTACTATATAAATGGGCCAGGCAGGTACAGTACATTACTATATAAATGGGCCAGGCAGGTACAGTACATTACTGTATAAATGGGCCAGGCAGGTACAGTATATTACTATATAAATGGGACAGGCAGGTACAGTATATTACTATATAAATGGGCCAGGCTGGTACAGTACATTACTATATAAATGGGCCAGGCAGGTACAGTACATTACTGTATAAATGGGCCAGGCAGGTACAGTATATTACTATATAAATGGGCCAGGCAGGTACAGTATGTTACTATATAAATGGGCCAGGCTGGTACAGTATATTACTATATAAATGGGCCAGGCTGGTACAGTATATTACTATATAAATGGGCCAGGCAGGTACAGTATATTACTATATAAATGGGCCAGGCAGGTACAGTATATTACTATATAAATGGGCCAGGCAGGTACGGTACATTACTGTATAAATGGGCCAGGCAGGTACGGTACATTACTATATAAATGGGCCAGGCAGGTACAGTACATTACTGTATAAATGGGCCAGGCAGGAACGGTACATTACTGTATAAATGGGCCAGGCAGGTACAGTACATTACTGTATAAATGGGCCAGGCAGGTACAGTACATTACTATATAAATGGGCCAGGCAGGTACAGTACATTACTGTATAAATGGGCCAGGCAGGTACAGTACATTACTATATAAATGGGCCAGGCAGGTACAGTATATTACTATATAAATGGGCCAGGCAGGAACGGTACATTACTGTATGAATGGGCCAGGCAGGTACAGTTCATTACTGTATAAATGGGCCAGGCAGGTACAGTATATTACTATATAAATGGGCCAGGCAGGTACAGTACATTACTATATAAATGGGCCAGGCAGGTACAGTACATTACTGTATAAATGGGCCAAGCAGGTACAGTATATTACTATATAAATGGGCCAGGCAGGTACAGTACATTACTATATAAATGGGCCAGGCAGGTACAGTACATTACTGTATAAATGGGCCAAGCAGGTACAGTATATTACTATATAAATGGGCCAGGCAGGAACGGTACATTACTATATAAATGGGCCAGGCAGGTACAGTACATTACTATATAAATGGGCCAGCCAGTCATTGTTGAGAACAGTGCTCATTCCTCTAACAGTAACTGGAGGTAGAGCTGTAACCAGTCATTGTTGAACACGGTGCTCATTCCTCTAACAGTAACTGGAGGTAGAGCTGTAACCAGTCATTGTTGAACACGGTGCTCCTTCCTCTAGCAGTAACTGGAGGTAGAGATGTAACCAGTCATTGTTGAGAACAGTGCTCATTCCTCTAACAGTAACTGGAGGTAGAGCTGTAACCAGTCATCGTTGAACACGGTGCTCATTCCTCTAACAGTAACTGGAGGTAGAGCTGTAACCAGTCATTGTTGAACACGGTGCTCATTCCTCTAACAGTAACTGGAGGTAGAGCTGTAACCAGTCATTGTTGAACACGGTGCTCCTTCCTCTAGCAGTAACTGGAGGTAGAGATGTAACCAGTCATTGTTGAGAACAGTGCTCATTCCTCTAACAGTAACTGGAGATAGAGATGTAACCAGTCATTGTTGAGAACAGTGCTCATTCCTCTAACAGTAACTGGAGATAGAGATGTAACCAGTCATTGTTGAGAACAGTGCTCATTCCTCTAACAGTAACTGGAGATAGAGATGTAACCAGTCATTGTTGAGAACAGTGCTCATTCCTCTATCAGTAATTGGTGGTAGAGCTGTAACCAGTCATTGTTGAACACGGTGCTCATTCCTCTAGTAGTAACTAGTGGTAGAGCTGTAAGCATTGCAGGATGCTTCATTAGCCTCTGTCATTAAGAGTGGAGTGCCAGACCTTATTGACGGTGGGATTTGTTTTTTTATATACATTTTATTTAACCTTTATTTAACTAGGCAAGTCAGTTAAGAACAAATTCTTATTCACAATGACGGCCTACCCCGGTCAAACCCAGTGTAAATGTAACGGCTGTCGAAAGGAGCGGACCAAAGTGCAGCGTGGTGATTGTTCATATTAATATTTAATAATAAGAAAACACTAACAAAGAAACAGACCGAAAACAGCCAAACAGTTCCGTCAGGTTAACAAACTAAACAGAAAACAACTACCCACACAAACCAAGGGAAAAAGGCTGCCTAAGTATGGCTTCCAATCAGAGACAACGATAGACAGCTGCCTCTGATTGGAAACCATACCCGGCCAAAACATAGAAAACAAACACATAGAATGCCCACCCCCTATCACACCCCGACCTAACTAAACAGAGAATAACCAGCTCTCTTAGGTCAGAGCGTGACAGTAAAGTGTTTTTATTCAATGTATTGTGTCGATAGTCAATGAAGGGAATCCCACCTATATCCCCTGGGCTTGTCTTTTAATACATTGCTGACATGAAATATGGTCTTAGGACAAACATATAGTAGTTTTGCCACATACTAATAACTGCCTTTGTACGTGCCCCTTGACAATTATTGAACTTATTTAATGCATTTGAATGAAATTAAGTCAGTAAAAGCAAAATCCCATTTCAATAACTGAATATAGAGTATATATACAGTTGAAGTCAGAAGTTTACAAACACTTAGGTTGGAATCACTAAAACTTGTTTTCAACCACTCCACAAATTTCTTGTTTTAACAAACTATGGTTTTGGCAAGTCGGTTAGGACATCTACTTTGTGCATGACACGAAGTCAAAGTCATTTTTCCAACAATTGTTTACAGACAGATTATTTCACTTATAATTCACTGTATCACAATTCCAGTGGGTCAGAAGTTTACATACACTAAGTTGACTGTGCCTTTAAACAGCTTGGAAAATTCCAGAAAATCATGTCATGGCTTTAGAAGCTTCTGATAGGCTAATTGACATAATTTGAGTCAATTGGAGGTGTACCTGTGGATGTATTTCAAGACCTACCTTCAAACTCAGTGCCTCTTTGCTTGAGATCATGGAAAAATCAAAAGAAATCAGCCAAGACCTCAGAAAAAAAATTGTGTGCGAAAAGTGCAAATCAATCCCAGAACAACAGCAAAGGACCTTGTGAAGATGCTGGAGGAAATGGGTACAAAAGTATCTATATCCACAGTAAAACGAGTCCTATATCGACATAACCTGAAAGGCCGCTCAGCAAGGAAGAAGCCACCAAAACCGGCATAAAAAAAGCCAGACTACGGTATGCAACTGCACATGGGGACAAAGATCGTACGTTTTGGAGAAATGTCCTCTGGTCTGATGAAACTAAAACAGAACTGTTTGGCCATAATGTCCATCGTTACGTTTGGAGGAAAAAGGGGGATGCTTGCAAGCCGAAGAACACCATCCCAACCGTGAAGCACGGGGGTGGCAGCATCATGTTGTGGGGGTGATGTGCTGCAGGAGGGACTGGTGCACTTCACAAAATAGATGGCATTGTGAGGAAGGAAAGTATGTGGACATATTGAAGCAACATCAAGACATCAGTCAGGAAGTTAAAGCTTGGTCACAAATAGGTCTTCCAAATGGACAATGACCCCAAGCATACTTCCAAAGTTGTGGCAAAATGGCTTAAGGACAACAAAGTCAAGGTATTGGAGTGGCCATCACAAAGCCCTGACCTCAGTAATATAGAACATTTGTGGGCAGAACTGAAAAAGCGTGTGTGAGCAAGGAGGCCTACAAAACCTGACTCAGTTACACCAGCTCTGTCAGGAGGTACTGTATGGGCTAAAATTCACCCAATTTATTGTGAGAAGCTTGTGGAAGGCTACCCGAAATGTTTGACCCAAGTTAAACAATTTAAAGGCAATGCTAGAAAATACTAATTGAGTGTATGTAAACTTCTGACCCCCTGGGAATGTGATGAAAGAAATGAAAGCTGATAATAAATCATTCTCTCCACTGTTATTCTGACATTTCACATTCTTAAAATAAAGTGGTGATTCTAATTGACCTAAGACAGGACATTTTTACTAGGATTAAATGTCAGGAATTGTGAAAAACTGAGTTTAACTGTATTTGGCTAAGGTGTATGTAAACTTCCGACTTCAACTGTATATACACTACCATTCAAAAGTTGGGGGTTACTTGTTTTTGAAAGAAAAGCATGTTTTTTTGTCCATTAAAATAACATGAAATTGACCAGAAATACAGTGTAGACATTGTTAATGTTGTAAATGACTATTGTTGCTGGAAACGGCTGATTTTTAATGGAATATCTACATAGGCGTACAGAGGCCCATTATCAGCCACCATCACTCCTGTGTTCCAATGGCACGTTGTATTAGCTAATCCAAGTTTATCATTTTAAAAGGCTAATTGACCATTAGAAAACCCTTTTGCAATTATGTTAGCGCAGTTGGTGACACTGTCAGGTGTTTCCATAACAACCCAACATCGCCTCCGTTACATCTCCTCAGGGGAGAAACTTTCTGAAATGATTTCCATTTCAACCCACAAACGCTTTCCAAAACTATAGCTGCTGCATGGTTATTACTTCCTATATCAGGGGCCGAGTATCACATGGGACACTACTCCTTCCCTATATTGTTCAGTACTTTTGACCAAAGCCCTATGTCCCTGGTCAAAAGTAGTGCACTATAAAGAGAATAGGATTCCATCTGGGACGCAGCCAGGTTCACTGTTTTTTGTTGTTGTAATAATAGCCGATAATTGTGTGGAAATGAAACCCTTGGAGGTTCATTTGATGTGTCAGGTGGAATATAATACATTGGAGAGGGGCAAGCCGAGGCACTTCGCCACTTTTAGATTACAGCCGGCAATTGACGAGGTTTTAAATGGCTCTATCCCCCTCTATGCCTCATTCATTGTAACTCCAGACAGCCGTAGTTGATAAGGCAGCCGTAGTTGATAAGGCAGCCATAGTTGATAAGGCAGCCGTAGTTGATAAGGCAGCCGTAGTTGATAAGGCAGCCGTAGTTGATAAGGCAGCCGTAGTTGATAAGGCAGCCGTAGTTGATAAGGTAGCCGTAGTTGATAAGGTAGCCGTAGTTGATAAGGCAGCCGTAGTTGATAAGGCAGCCGTAGTTGATAAGGTAGCCGTAGTCGATAAGGTAGCCGTAGTCGATAAGGTAGCCGTAGTCGATAAGGTAGCCGTAGTCGATAAGGTAGCCGTAGTCGATAAGGTAGCCGTAGTCGA
The DNA here is from genome assembly GCF_901001165.1 of Salmo trutta. Classification (NCBI taxonomy): domain Eukaryota; kingdom Metazoa; phylum Chordata; class Actinopteri; order Salmoniformes; family Salmonidae; genus Salmo; species Salmo trutta. The sequence continues at coordinate 423,641 of NW_021823350.1, read as the reverse complement.
TAAGGTAGCCGTAGTCGATAAGGTAGCCGTAGTTGATAAGGCAGCCGTAGTTGATAAGGCAGCTGTAGTTGTAGCTGTAGCTTGGGCAATTGTGCGCCGCCCTACGGGAGTCCCAATCACGGCCGGTTGTGATACAACCTGGATTCGAACCAGGGTGTCTGTAGTGACCCCTCTAGCACTGATATGCAGTGCCTTAGACTGCTGCACCACTCGGGAGCCCAATGAGGAGGTAGTTCAGGGGTACTCCTGTCAGAGCAGAATTCAGTTGGTGGTACAGTAAACGATAAAAGTTGGGAACACAATACAAGGCTACCTACTGGCTCGCACACAATACAAGGCTACTTATTGGATCACACAATACAAGGCTACTTATTGGATCACACAATACAAGGCTACTGTTCTGCAACTAGGTTATCAGTCTCCTGCTTAGCTAGGTTCTCAGTCTCCTGCTCAACTAGGTTCTCAGTCTCCTGCTCAGCTAGGTTCTCAGTCTCCTGCACAACTAGGTTCTCAGTCTCCTGCTCAGCTAGGTTCTCAGTCTCCTGCTCAGCTAGGTTCTCAGTCTCCTGCACAACTAGGTTCTCAGTCTCCTGCTCAGCTAGGTTCTCAGTCTCCTGCTCAGCTAGGTTCTCAGTCTCCTGCACAACTAGGTTCTCAGTCTCCTGTACAACTAGGTTCTCAGTCTCCTGCTCAGCTAGGTTCTCAGTCTCCTGCACAACTAGGTTCTCAGTCTCCTGCTCAGCTAGGTTCTCAGTCTCCTGCTCAGCTAGGTTCTCAGTCTCCTGATCAACATGGTTCTCAATCTCCTGCTCAGCTAGGTTCTCAATCTCCTGCTCAGCTAGGTTCTCAGTCTCCTGATCAACATGGTTCTCAATCTCCTGCTCAGCTAGGTTCTCAGTCTCCTGCTCAGGTAGGTTCTCAGTCTCCTGCTCAGCTAGGTTCTCAGTCTCCTGCTCAGCTAGGTTCTCAGTCTCCTGCTTAGCTAGGTTCTCAGTCTCCTGCTCAACTAGGTTCTCAGTCTCCTGCTTAGCTAGGTTCTCAGTCTCCTGCTCAACTAGGTTCTCAGTCTCCTGCTCAACTAGGTTCTCAGTCTCCTGCTCAACTAGGTTCTCAGTCTCCTGCTCAACTAGGTTCTCAGTCTCCTGCTTAGCTAGGTTCTCAGTCTCCTGCTCAACTAGGTTCTCAGTCTCCTGCTCAACTAGGTTCTCAGTCTCCTGCTCAACTAGGTTCTCAGTCTCCTGCTCAACTAGGTTCTCAGTCTCCTGCTTAGCTAGGTTCTCAGTCTCCTGCTCAACTAGGTTGTCAGTCTCCTGCTCAGCTAGGTTTTCAGTCTCCTGCTCAGCTAGGTTCTCAGTCTCCTGCTCAACTAGGTTCTCAGTCTCCTGCTCAGCTAGGTTCTCAGTCTCCTGTACAACTAGGTTCTCAGTCTCCTGCTCAGCTAGGTTCTCAGTCTCCTGCACAACCAGGTTCTCAGTCTCCTGCTCAGCTAGGTTCTCAGTCTCCTGCTCAGCTAGGTTCTCAGTCTCCTGATCAACATGGTTCTCAATCTCCTGCTCAGCTAGGTTCTCAATCTCCTGCTCAGCTAGGTTCTCAGTCTCCTGATCAACATGGTTCTCAATCTCCTGCTCAGCTAGGTTCTCAGTCTCCTGCTCAGGTAGGTTCTCAGTCTCCTGCTCAGCTAGGTTCTCAGTCTCCTGCTCAGCTAGGTTCTCAGTCTCCTGCTTAGCTAGGTTCTCAGTCTCCTGCTCAACTAGGTTCTCAGTCTCCTGCTTAGCTAGGTTCTCAGTCTCCTGCTCAACTAGGTTCTCAGTCTCCTGCTCAACTAGGTTCTCAGTCTCCTGCTCAACTAGGTTCTCAGTCTCCTGCTCAACTAGGTTCTCAGTCTCCTGCTTAGCTAGGTTCTCAGTCTCCTGCTCAACTAGGTTCTCAGTCTCCTGCTCAACTAGGTTCTCAGTCTCCTGCTCAACTAGGTTCTCAGTCTCCTGCTCAACTAGGTTCTCAGTCTCCTGCTTAGCTAGGTTCTCAGTCTCCTGCTCAACTAGGTTGTCAGTCTCCTGCTCAGCTAGGTTTTCAGTCTCCTGCTCAGCTAGGTTCTCAGTCTCCTGCTCAACTAGGTTCTCAGTCTCCTGCTCAGCTAGGTTCTCAGTCTCCTGCTCAGGTAGGTTCTCAGTCTCCTGCTCAGCTAGGTTCTCAGTCTCCTGCTCAGCTAGGTTCTCAGTCTCCTGCTCAGCTAGGTTCTCAGTCTCCTGCTTAGCTAGGTTCTCAGTCTCCTGCTCAACTAGGTTCTCAGTCTCCTGCTCAACTAGGTTCTCAGTCTCCTGCTCAACTAGGTTCTCAGTCTCCTGCTCAACTAGGTTCTCAGTCTCCTGCTCAGCTAAGTTCTCAGTCTCCTGCTTAGCTAGGTTCTCAGTCTCCTGCTCAACTAGGTTCTCAGTCTCCTGCTCAACTAGGTTCTCAGTCTCCTGCTCAACTAGGTTCTCAGTCTCCTGCTCAGGTAGGTTCTCAGTCTCCTGCTCAGCTAGGTTCTCAGTCTCCTGCTCAGCTAGGTTCTCAGTCTCCTGCTCAGCTAGGTTCTCAATCTCCTGCTCAGGTAGGTTCTCAGTCTCCTGCTCAGCTAGGTTCTCAGTACCAGTCAAATGTCTGGGAAACTCTGAGAGAGAGAGAGAGAGAGGAGAGAGAGAGAGAGCTTCTACATTGTAGAATAATAGTGAAGACATCAACACTATGAAATAACACATATGGGATCATGTAGCAACATATATAATTATTATATACAGTGCGTTCGGAAAGAGTTCGGTCCTCTTCACGTTACTTCCTTATTCTAAAATTGATCAAATATTTTTTTCCCCCTCATCAATCTACACACAATACCCCATAATGACAAAACAAGTCTCTGAATGTCCTTGAGTGGCCCAGCCAGAGCTGGACTTGAATCCGATTTAACATCTCTGGAGAGACCTGAAAATAGCTGTGCAGCGACGCTCCCCATCCAACCTGACAAAGCTTGAGAGGATCTGCAGAGAAGAATGGGAGAAACTCGCCAAATACAGGTGTGCCAAGCTTGTAGCGTCATATCCAGGAAGACTCAAGTCTGTAATCGCTGCCAAAGGTGCTTCAACAAAGTACTGAGTAAAGGGTCTGAATACTTATGTAAATGTGATATTTCAGTGTTTCATTCTGCAGTAGTTATATAGGATGAACCTTCACTAGAATACAGGCCGTCCTATATGTAGACTTGTCATTCTGCAGTAGTTATATAGGATGAACCTTCACTAGAATACAGGCCATCCTATATGCAGACTTGTCATTCTGCAGTAGTTATATAGGATGAACCTTCACTAGAATACAGGCCATCCTATATGTAGACTTGTCATTCTGCAGTAGTTATATAGGATGAACCTTCACTAGAATACAGGCCGTCCTATATGTAGACTTGTCATTCTGCAGTAGTTATATAGGATGAACCTTCACTAGAATACAGGCCGTCCTATATGTAGACTTGTCATTCTGCAGTAGTTATATAGGATGAACCTTCACTAGAATACAGGCCGTCCTATATGTAGACTTGTCATTCTGCAGTAGTTATATAGGATGAACCTTCACTAGAATACAGGCCGTCCTATATGTAGACTTGTCATTCTGCAGTAGTTATATAGGATGAACCTTCACTAGAATACAGGCCGTCCTATATGTAGACTTGTCATTCTGCAGTAGTTATATAGGATGAACCTTCACTAGAATACAGGCCGTCCTATATGTAGACTTGTCATTCTGCAGTAGTTATATAGGATGAACCTTCACTAGAATACAGGCCGTCCTATATGTAGACTTGTCATTCTGCAGTAGTTATATAGGATGAACCTTCACTAGAATACAGGCCGTCCTATATGTAGACTTGTCATTCTGCAGTAGTTATATAGGATGAACCTTCACTAGAATACAGGCCGTCCTATATGTAGACTTGTCATTCTGCAGTAGTTATATAGGATGAACCTTCACTAGAATACAGGCCGTCCTATATGTAGACTTGTCATTCTGCAGTAGTTATATAGGATGAACCTTCACTAGAATACAGGCCATCCTATATGTAGACTTGTCATTCTGCAGTAGTTATATAGGATGAACCTTCACTAGAATACAGGCCATCCTATATGTAGACTTGTCATTCTGCAGTAGTTATATAGGATGAACCTTCACTAGAATACAGGCCATCCTATATGTAGACTTGTCATTCTGCAGTAGTTATATAGGATGAACCTTCACTAGAATACAGGCCATCCTATATGTAGACTTGTCATTCTGCAGAAGTTATATAGGATGAACCTTCACTAGAATACAGGCCATCCTATATGTAGACTTGTCATTCTGATAATGGTTGTGGATTTATTATTGTATACATGGATCCTCACGATTTATTCTCTCCTTTTTAGAAGCACACATAAAATACCTCTATTGGAAGCAGCTGTGTGTGTGTCTCTCTAACAGCAACCTTGGGGCCAGAATTCAGTTTACAATCCTATCCTCTAACCCATCCCCTTATCTCCTCTCTTGTCCTTCAGAGGTCCTATAAAGCCTGGAGCCTGGCACACTCAAGCTGCCGTCGCTGTCACCAACGTTACAGTATGCTGCCTGCCGTGGTGAAGCTCTGCTGTGGAATCTCCTACCCTCACCTCAGGACCATGGCAGGTAAACACATACAACTATATCATCTTGGTTATGTCCTAAGTGGCTCCCTATTCCCTATATAGTGCATTATTTTTGACCAGGGCACTACAGGGGGCCATTTTGGATGCAGGCCTGAAGAGATGCATACATTTTCTCTCATTCCTTAGATTGTAGGATTACCGTGTCTTGCACACTACACATAGCCTGGTCCCAGATCAGTTAGTGCTGCCTTGCCAATTCCCTCCTATGGTCATTGCAAGACAGCACAAACAGATCTGGGACCAGCCAGTGCACGTGCATCTGGATGGAGTCTATTGTTGCTGTTAATGGCGTCTTGGCTGTGACTAGTAGTAGTCTTAGTTTGTGGAGAGAAATCCTGAGAAGTCCTCATCAAAGTGTACAACACTTTGACTTGCAGAATGGATCAAATGCAGCCTGAACGGCAGTCTGTGTCATGCTAAACATGTTTGGCTTGATAATGAGCAATGGGGTTAACAAGAGAACAAACAGATCTGAGACCAGGCTATAGTAGGAGACAACAGATCTGGGACCAGGCTATAGAAGGAGACAACAGATCTGGGACCAGGCTATAGTAGGAGACAACAGATCTGGGACCAGGCTATAGAAGGAGACAACAGATCTGGGACCAGGTTATAGAAGGAGACAACAGATCTGGGACCAGGTTATAGAAGGAGACAACAGATCTGGGACCAGGTTATAGAAGGAGACAACAGATCTGGCTATATGAAATGTGCTCTACAAATGAAAGCTGACTGTTGTTGTTATTGTCATCCTACGACAGGACTGCAACGGCGAGCTATCGCAGCGATCGGCCAGGAGCTAGCTCACATGCAGAGGAATGGGCAGACCCAACTACCAGCATGGACCAGCCATGTGGGTTGGCAGACTGGCACCGCTCAGCATCAACACAGTGGTAAGCCTGACGATGATACACAAATTGCACACATTTTCAATTACATTATTATTTTACACAGAGCACAAACTTCCCTTATTTTAGTTATAATTACATATTTTCAAGGGCATTACTTTTTACTATAACTTGTACTGACCATTGAATATTAAACAGCTTCAAATAGAACTGAATAAAGTGAGTGCTGCTGTGTGTATGTAAACTTGTTACAGAGAGCTCCAGAAGAGAGGTAGTCAACCCAGTCCCGTTGAAAGAGGAGGAGCTGCTGTACATAAGACGTGGGCACGAGGCGCTGACCAAGGCTCTGGACATTGTTGAGGATAAGAACGGATGGAAAACAGAACTCACAGAGGTAGTGCATCATCCATACATCCATACATCATCGTTGATTAAAGAGGCAATCCGGGATTTGTATATAGATTTTTGTCAAACCATCCTGTATTTCCCCTTTAAAATATGTTGCTCCATGTGTTCATGCATATCTTTTCAATCTCCAAAAAAAAGCTATTGCTATGGAAACCTTGTACTGATGCCAAACCACCAAACTGTCATATAGGACAAGGATATCCTGTCTTCAAAACCCTTCAAATATAATTGACATGGGCACTTTGTGCTGCATACTGTTGCCACAATTTCTAACTTTCTAACATTTTACATTTTAGTCACTTAGCAGACGTTCTTAATCCAAAGCAATTTACAGCCTGTGCATTCAATTTAGTTAAGTAGGGAACTTTTTGCCTTGTAGGAGAAAAATGCACTTTCCATAATCTCAGAACCCAGAACCAAATGTGTTATTCGTTATTTAATAAGGAACCCAGTAGCTGTTCCAAATGCAGCAGTTACTCTTCTGCTTTCTGAAACGGTGTGTTGTAAAGCTGCATACTAATGCCACATATCCAAACTTTCTCTTTCCGTTACTTTGACATTTAGGAAAACTTCATCTAAATAGCTATTACCATGGAAACCTTGTAGCGGTAATATTCATATCAAATCAAATCGAAATTTTATTGGTCACACATACACATATTTATCAGATGTTATTGCGGGTGTAGCGAAATGCTTGTGTTTCTAGCTCCAACAGTGCAGTAATATCTAACAATTCACAACAATACACACAATACACACAAATCTAAAGGTAAAAGAAAGGAAACATATAAATATTAGGATGAACAACGTCGGAGTGGCATAGACTAAAATACAGTAGAATAGCATACAGTATATACATATGAGATTTAACATTTTATTTGATAAAGCAAAAATATGTAAACATTATTAAAAGTCACTATTGTTCCATTATTAAAGTGGCCAGGGTTACATAATGGGGTGGAAGCAGCCTAGTGATGGCTGTTTAACAGTCTGATGGCCTTGAGATAGAAGCTGTTTTTCAGTCTCTTGGTCCCAGCTTTGATGCACCTGTACTGACCTTGCCTTCTGGATGATAATGGGGTGAACAGGCAGTGGCTTGGTTGGTTATTGTCCTTGATGATCTTTTTGGCCTTCCTGTGATGTCGGATGCTGTAGGTGCCCTGGAGGGCAGGTAGTTTGCCCCCGGTGATGCATTGGGCAGACTGCACTATCCTCTGGAGAGCCCTGCGGTTGAGAGCCATGCAGTTGCCGTATCAGGCTGTGATACAGCCCGACAGGATGCTCTCAATTGTGCATCTATAGAAGTTTGTGAGGGTTTTAGGTGCCAAGCCAAATTTCAGATCGTCAGTGATGTGTATGTTGAGGAACTTGAAGCTTTACACCTGCTCCACTGTGATACCGTCGATGTGGATAGGGGCGTGCTCCCTCTGCTGTTTCCTGAAGTCCACAATCAGCTCCTTTGTTTTGTCGACATTGAGAGAGAGGTTATTTTCCTGGCACCACACTCGCAGGGCCCTCACCTCCCCCCAGTAGGCTGTCTTGTCATTATTGGTAATCAGGCCTACTACTGTTGTGTCATCTGCAAACTCGATGACTGAGTTGCAGCCGTTTGTGGCCACGCAGTCATGGGTGAACAGGGAGTAGAGGAGGGGGCTGAGCACGCACCCTTGTGTTGAGGATCAGCGAAGTGAAAGTGTTGTTCCTACCTTCACTACCTGGGGGGCGGCCCGTCAGGAAGTCCAGGATCCAGTTGCACAGGGCGGGGCTAAAGTCAATGAAAAGCAGTCTTTGGTAGCGGGCTGCGTGGGTGGCACTGTGTTAACCTCAAAGCGGGCAAAGAAGGTGTTTAGCTTGACCGGAAGCAAGACGTTAGTGTCCGCGACGTGGCTGGTTTTCCCTTCGTAGATGCCACACTACCAAAACGTTGTAACTCTGGAGTAGAGAAATGTTCTGTAATCTCAAGACCAAATGAAGTAGAAAGACTATCACAAGAGAACGTACAGTAACTGTGTTCTATACAAAATCAGGACATCATTAGAAACCTTCTTGAAACTGTGTTGTTAAAGGAAATCATAAGGATGCCACATTACAACATTTCCTGTAAATGTCTGTCGTAGGAGAACGGGGATGTGATCTACAGTAAAGTGTTGTCTGGGGACAGGAAAGTCTTCAGACTGGAGACTGTGTTAGACGCCACCCCAGAAGAGATACATCACATCCTGTGGAAGGTGGAGGAGATGCACCAGTGGAACCCAAGCATCAAAAACATCAAGGTAACTGGTCCATCATAGTAGGGTAGTTGTTGGTCAATGTGTAATCTTAACACCTCCCCCTTAGGAAATCATTGATCTTCTGTTCTCCTTGGTCTCCATCTATTATGGCATCCTTTAGAATGTTATTCTACATATACACATGTGTTATTATCCAACTGGAATACTATTTATCTGCTAAGTATGTGTATTTTGGTCTGTAAATTGGTACATATTTGTAATAAGGTGTTTCTAAAACTATTATTAATGCTATTATTATAATACCTATTATTATTATTGTTATTTTATTTGTATTACTTTGTTTATTTATTTATCCTTTTTTCTCTGTGATTTTAGGGGTGGGGGGACCGGGAGGCATTAGGAAGGGTGGGAAACAGGGAGGGGGTCGGGGATCAACAGGGAATGTTCTGAAGGATTAGGGGTAAACAAATAAATAAAAAAGCAACGTGACTGCAAATTATTTAAAAAAAAATATTGTTTATATTTCTTCTTCAATAAAATATTATGAATAAAAGAAAACAACATCAAGATAAGCAGACTCATCTAAGCTGACATATGGAATTGTTTTACGATGGGCACACTATGGATCATTCAGCTTTTTTATTTTGAATTTTAGGACCCCTTTAGGTGTAAAAAAATATATAACAAAATTATTTGAGAAAATACTAAATTTGGCCTTTGCTACTATAAGCACATTGATGGTACTGACTTCAGACGAGTCCCCTGACATTTGTTGGGGTCATAGAGCGTTCCGACGCTACAGACATTTTCTTGAGAAGACCGATTTTGTGGGGTTGTCTCATGGTTTGACAAACACCGCTCTAGCTCTGCCACCTTCCACCGCAGACGCGGAAGTGCGACATTGGCGGATTGAGACGCATTCCATACAAAAAAACAGATACCAAATCTCTAGCTTAAACTGGAGATTATGATGGGGAATTGTTTATTGTGTTACTTAGATTGACGTACTGGTGTGTCAATCGACTATAGGGGTTTAAATAATTCAGTAATCACTTGTTAAAAATTAGGTAAGCATAAAACAGTCAACAACTTCAGGACTACAGACCCCCAGAAATTGTCAGTCCGCCTTCTAGTGGCGAAAGTAAGAACTGCAGAAAATGCACGGTCAAATAGGAGAATAATATATATTTTTATAGAGGCATACTGAAACAAGAAACGTGACACAGTGTGTAAATGATAACACATCAGTGCAGGAAATGAATACATGGATTAAAATACTGGAAGTGAATGCTGGAATTAAACAATTAACAATGCAAATGAGCAAAAGCTGTATGCATTAAGGAAATAAACACCTGGCTCAAATAGAAGCCTGTCTCTAATAAGGGCCTGATGTATTCAGTGAATTAAGCAAATAACCACCCGGGCTATGAACTGAAGTTTTATGGTAGACGTGGACCACAGTGTCAACAGTCAATAGTTTTATGGTAGACGTGGACCACACAGTGTCAACAGTCAATAGTTTTACGGTAGATGTGGACCACACAGTGTCAATAGTCGATAGTTTTATGGTAGACGTGGACCATACAGTGTCAATAGTCGATAGTTTTATGGTAGACGTGGACCACACAGTGTCAATAGTCGATAGTTTTACGGTAGACGTGGACCATACAGTGTCAATAGTCAATAGTTTTACGGTAGACGTGGACCACACAGTGTCAATAGTCGATAGTTTTACGGTAGACGTGGACCATACAGTGTCAATAGTCAATAGTTTTACGGTAGACGTGGACCACACAGTGTCAATAGTCGATAGTTTTATGGTAGATGTGGACCACACAGTGTCAATAGTCGATAGTTTTATGGTAGACGTGGACCACACAGTGTCAATAGTCGATAGTTTTACGGTAGACGTGGACCACACAGTGTCAATAGTCGATAGTTTTACGGTAGACGTGGACCATACAGTGTCAATAGTCAATAGTTTTACGGTAGACGTGGACCACACAGTGTCAATAGTCGATAGTTTTACGGTAGACGTGGACCATACAGTGTCAATAGTCAATAGTTTTACGGTAGACGTGGACCACACAGTGTCAATAGTCGATAGTTTTACGGTAGACGTGGACCACACAGTGTCAATAGTCGATAGTTTTACGGTAGATGTGGACCACACAGTGTCAATAGTCGATAGTGTCAATAGTTTTACGGTAGATGTGGACCACACAGCGTCGATAGTTGATAGTGACGTGGACCATACAGTGTCAATAGTCAATAGTTTTATGGTAGATGTGGACCACACAGCGTCGATAGTTGATAGTGTCGCTAGTTTTACAGTAGACGTGGACCACACAGTGTCGATAGTTGATAGTCAATAGTTTTACGGTAGATGTGGACCACACAGCGTCGATAGTCTTTACAACACCAGGATATCACACTTGTCTGGTGACATTCTGATGAGGGAAGAACAAACTGCTACGGCAGATCCTGTGTCTTCAGCTGGCATTATAAAGCCTTCGTCCCAACTGGCATCCTACTCCCTATACAGTGCACTAGTTGTGACATGAGAAAGCAGTGCACCATATAGGGAATATGGTCCTATTTGGGACACATAGCAGTACAGTAAATGATATTGTATTGTCAGTCTGTCTCTTGTGTTGAAGGTTCTAAAGCAAGCTGGCCCGGAAACCATGGTTACGCACGAGGTGTCAGCAGAGACAGCCGGCAACCTGATAGGCCAGAGAGACTTCCTGAGTGTGAGACACTTCTCCAGACAGGAGTCATGTATCTATCTGGGGGGAGCAGCCACACACCTGGAGTCCTTCCCTCCTCAGAAAGGCTTCGTCAGGTAACAAGAACACCGGCTTTGCTCGGATAAGCCTGGCTCATAGAGTTGGATAGAGGGTGCGCTTGGACCAAAGCCTGTTTATGGCTCATGCTGTCACAGAAGGGCCATTGCAAAGGTTATTTGATATAAAGGTTATTTTAGGTTCAGTTAATAATCATGCTGTAGGTTTCTATTCATTACATTGTTAATAGAGTTTTAATGAGTGATTTTGTTTACTTGATCTGAACAGAGCGGAGGACGGACCAACGTGTATTGTCATCGAGGCCCTGGCAGACGACACAGGCAGGAGCCACTTTACGTGGCTCCTCAACATGGATGTCAAGGTAGATTTTCTTTTCTTTTTTTATCAACTTTAATTTCGTATCCACTGCCTGAATTGAGTGACTTGAATTCAAATTGATTGACCCCAACTTGTTAGGCTACACATGGACTAGGATGTCATCACGTCAGTTTAGATCATGAATATCAATTCAAACCTCCCCTTTAAGTAGCCTGAGTGCCAGTCTGTTTGTGCTATTGTGCCGACTCCTTGTCATTCATTGTCATGCCAAACATGTTCATATGACATATCACACTAACAGACTGGCCCTCAGGCTACTTAAGAGGAGGTTTGAATTGATATTCAAGGCTACCATCAACGACTAAAGCTGCTGTGAAAATCACTTCTCCTTCACCCAAATACAGACAGCTGATGTTCTGAAAGAGCTGCAAAACCTGGACCAGTACAAATCAGCTGGGCTAGACAATCTGGACCCTCTCTTTCTAAAATGATCCGCCACAATTGTTGCAACCCCTATTACTAGCCTGGTCAACCTCTCTTTTGTATCGTCTGAGAACCACAAAAAGATTGGAAAGCTGCCACGGTCATCCCCCTCTTCAAAGGGGGAGACACTCTAGAGCCAAACTGCTACAGACCTATATCCATCCTGCCCTGCCTTTCTAAAATCTTTGAAAGCCAAGTTAACAAACAGATCACCGACCATTTCGAATCCCACCGTACCTTCTCCACTATGCAATCTGGTTTCCGAGCTGGTCATGGGTGCACCTCAGCCACGCTCAAGGTCCTAAACGATATCATAACCGCCCTCGATAAAAGACAGTACTGTGCAGCCTTCTTCATCGACCTGGCCAAGGCTTTCGACTCTGTCAATCACCGCATTAATAGCCTTGGCTTCTCAAATGATTGCCTCGCCTGGTTCACCAACTACTTTTCTGATAGAGTTCAGTGTGTCAAATCGGAGGGCCAGTTGTCCAGACCTCTGGCAGTCTTTATGGGGGTGCCACAGGGTTCAATTCTTGGGCCAACTCTTTTCTCTGTATATATCAATGATGTCGCTCTTGCTGCTGGTGATTCTCTGATCCACCTCTGCACAGACACCATTCTGTATACATCTGGCCCTTCTTTGGACACTGTGTTAATAAACCTCCAAATGAGCTTCAATGCCATACAACACTCTGTACGTGGCCTCCAACTGCTTTTAAATGCTAGTAAAACTTCAACCGATTGCTGCCCGTACCCAACTGCCCGACTAGCATCACTACTCTGGACGGTTCTGACTTAGAATATGTGGACAACTACAAATATCTAGGTGTCTGGTTAGACTGTAAACTCTCCTTCCAGACTCACATTAAGCATCTCTAATCCAAAATTAAATCTAGAATCGGCTTCCTATTTCGCAACAAAGCATCCTTCACTCATGCTGCCAAACATACCCTCGTAAAACTGATTATTCTACAGATCCTTGACTTTGGCGATGACATTTACAAAATAGCCTCCAACACTCTACTCAGACATCCAGTTTACTATCACAGTGCCATCCATTTTGTCACCAAAGCCCCATATACTACCCACCACTGCGACCTGTATGCTCTCGTTGGCTGGCCCTCGCTACATATTCGTCACCAAACCCACTGGCTCCAGGTCATCTGTAAGTCTTTGCTATTTAAAGCCCCAACTTATCTCAGCTCACTGGTCACCATAGCAACACTCAGCTCACTGGTCACCATAGCAACACCCACAGGTAGCACGCGCTCCAGCAGGTATATCTCACTGGTCATCCCCAAAGCCAACATCCCCAAAAGCAACACCCACAGGTAGCACGCGCTCCAGCAGGTATATCTCACTGGTCATCCCCAAAGCCAACACCTGCTTTGGCCACCTTTCCTTCTGGTTCTCTGCAGCCAATGACTGGAACGAATTGCAAAAATCACTGAAGCTGAAGACTTATATCTCCCTCTCTACATTTAAGCATCAGCTATCTGAGCAGCTTACCGATCACTGCACCTGTACACAGCCCATCTGTAAATAGCACACCCAACTACCTCATCCCCATATTGTTATTTATCTTTTTGCTCCTTTGCACCCCAGTATCTCTACATGCACATCATCATCTGCACATCTATCACTCCAGTGTTAATGCTAAATTGTAATTATTTCACCTCTATGGCCTATTTATTGCCTTACCTCCCTAATCTTCTACATTTGCACACACTGTACATATATTTTTCTATTGTGTTATTGACTGTATGTTGTTTATGTGTAACTCTGTGTTGTTGTTTTTGTCGCACTGCTTTGCTTTATCTTGGCCAGGTCGCAGTTGTAAATGAGAACTTGTTCTCAACTGGCCTACCTGGTTAAATAAAGGTGAAATAAAACATTTAAATAATAATAAAAATGACCTGTAGCTATAGCAGTCAGTCAATGTTCCCACTTTAGCAGAGACTGCATTCACGGTAAACATTGCTTATGTCAGCTCAAGTAACGCTTTGGTGACACAGAGTCTTTCATCACACCACAGCTAAAGATGCTCCTCCATCCTCTACAAGCTCAAAATATCAACATGTTTTGCTGTCAGATGCATTTGCCAATAGGGGTTTCACACACACACACACACACACACACACACACACACACACACACACACACACACACACACACACACACACACACACACACACACACACACACACACACACACACACACACACACACACACACACACACACACACACACACACACACACACACACACCTGGCTCCTGCTGCTGCCATTAGGGTTGGCAGCAACATCTTTCTCTAAACACTTTCTGTCAAATGAAGCTAAGCATGATGTTTCACAGGAAATGACCTGTCACTTTCAGCTGCTGGAACCTTCTATATATAGGTCTTCAGGTTGCTAAGACTGCTGTACTGATACGTTATAGAACTTCCTTAGAGAACATGTCTGATCAAGCAAGACCATTCAATGAAATGCAAGCACACAAATGCTGCTGTGCAGGGACTGGACCACCACTGAAGCAGCAGAAGGCTTCCTGAGGCACGGCTGGCATAGCGTGCACTTTAACATTTTTCATAAGACTAAACAAGACAAATACAAATTAATGTTCCAATCCTTTCACCATGATGACACCTCATTTACACATAGGATGAGACATGGTCTACCTTCATCACCATGATGACACCTAATTTACACATATAGTGAGATATGGTCTACCTTCATCCCCACGATGACACCTCATTTACACATAGGATGAGACATGGTCTACCTTCATCACCATGATGACACCTAATTTACACATATAGTGAGATATGGTCTACCTTCATTAGAGCGCTGCTCTCACTGCCACTGTATGTATGAACAGTACAGTTCCTTCGGAAAATATTCAGACCCCTTGACTTTTTCCACATTTTGTTAGGTTACAGTCTTATTCTAAAATATATTAAATTGTTATTTTTTTCTCATCAATCTACACACAATACCTCATAATGACAAAGCAAAAACAGGTTTTTAGATTTTCTTTACTAATTTATAACAAAAAAACCCTGAAATATCACATTTACATAAGTATTCAGACCCTTTACTCAGTACTTTGTTGAAGCACCTTTGGCAGAGATTACAGCCTTGAATCTTCTTAGGTATGACGCTACAAGCTTGGCACACCTGTATTTGGGGAGTTTCTCCCATTCTTCTCTGCCGATCCTCTCAAGCTCTGTCAGGTTGGATTGGGAGCGTCGGTGCACAGCTATTTTCAGGTCATGCCAGAGATGTTCGATCAGGCTCAAGTCCGGGCTCTGGCTGGGCAACTCAAGGACATTTAGAGACTTGTCCCGAAGCCACTCCTGCATTATCTTGGCCGTGTGCTTAGGGTCGTTATCCTGTTGGAAGGTGAACCTTCATCCCAGTCTGAGGGTCCTGAACGCTCTGGACTTCTCTGTACTTTGCTCTGTTCATCTTTCTCTCGATCCTGACTAGTCTCCCAATCCCTGCTACTGAAAAACATCCCCACATGCTTCACCGTAGGGATGGTGCAAGGTTTCTTCCAGACGTGACACTTGGCATTCAGGCCAAAGACTTCAACCTTGGTTTCATCAGACCAGAGAATCTTGTTTTTCATGGTCTGAGAGAACTTTAGGTACCTTTTGGCCATCTCCAAGCGAGCTGTCATGTGTCTTTTACTGAGGAGTGGCTTATGTCTGGCCACTCTACCATAAAGGCCTGATTGATGGAGTGCTGCAGAGATGGTTATCCTTCTGGAAGGTTCTCCCATTTCCACAGAGGAACTCTGGAGCTCTGTCAGAGTGACTATCGGGTTCTTGGTCACCTCCCTGACCAAGGCCCTTCTCCCCTGATTGCTCAGTTTGGCCGGGCAGCCAGCTCTAGGAAGAGTCTTGGTGGTTCCAAACTTCTTCCATTTAAGAATGATGAAGGCCACTGTGTTCTTGGGGATGTTCAATGCTGCAGAATTGTTTTGGTGCCCTTCCCCATATCTGTGCCTCGACACAATCCTGTCTTGGAGCTCTACACGCAATTCCTTCGACCTCATGGCTTGATTTTTGCTCTGACATGCACTGTCAACTGTGGGACCTTATATAGACAGGTGGACTCAAATAGACAGGTGTGTGCCTTTCCAAATCATGTCCAATCAATTTAATTTACCACAGGTGGACTCCAATCAAGTTGTAGAAAAATCTCAAGGATGATCAATGGAAACAGGATGCACCTGAGCTCAATTTCATGTCTCATAGCAAAGGGTCTGAATTCTTATGTGAATATATTAAAAACATTTTTTAAACCTCTTTCACTTTGTCGTTATGGGGTATTGTGTGTAGATTGAGGACAATTTTGATTTAATCCATTTTAGAATTAGGCCGTAACGTAACAAAATGTGGAAAAAGTCAAGGGGTCTGAATACTTTCCGAATGCACTGTATTTATTTATTTTTTTTTTTTTTTTTTTATTTCACCTTTATTTAACCAGGTAGACTAGTTGAGAACAAGTCCTTTATTTAACCAGGTAGGCTAGTTGAGAACAAGTCCTTTATTTAACCAGGTAGGCCAGTTGAGAACAAGTTCTCATTTACAACTGCGACCTGGCCAAGATAAAGCAAAGCAGTTTGACACATACAACAACACAGAGTTACACATGGAGTAAACAATAAACAAGCCAATAACACAATAAACAAGTCAATGACACAGTAGAAAAAAAGAAAGTCTATATACAGTGTGTGCAAATGGCATGAGGAGGTAGGCAATAAATAGGCCATAGGAGCGAATAATTATGTATGTATGTATGTATGTATGTATGTATGTATGTATGTATGTATGTATGTATGTATGTATGTATGTATGTATGTGTGCCCGTTTCTAACATAGATGTTGTTTGGGATTTCTGTTATTATCTATGCATAATCACTTTAATAACTTTACCTACATGTGCATATTACCTCAATTACCTCGACAACGGTACCCCCTGTATATAGCCCCGCTATTGTTATTTACTGCTGCTCTTTAATTATTTGTTATTCATATCTTTTACTTTGTTTTAGGTATTTTCTTAAAACTGAATTGTTGGTTAAGGGCTTGTAAGTAAGCATTTCACTGTAAGGTGTACACCTGTTGTATTCTGTGCATGTGACTAATAAAATGTGATTTGATTTGAAGATTGAATATGTATGTACTGTATTTTCAGGGCTGGCTGCCAAAGTCAATCGTCAATCAAGCTTTGCCGCGAGCGCAGGTGGATTTCACCCGGTGTCTGCGCAGACGGCTGGCCGAGGGACCTACTCAGCGACACACAAACCACCATGCTCCCTCAGTGTCTAGAGCCAGACAACCACCGCACACACTCTCTGACACACACTAACTGGAGTTGAGTGCTTGGGAGTAGAGACAGAGAGAGAGAGAGACTTAGAGAGAGACTGAAGGACCTGGCTGCCATTCACACACACACACACACACAGAGAGACAGAACCATCTGCAGGCTGGTTCTGGCCTTTCACTAGGAGCACCCAGACACCCAGAGGATAGCCACCCACCGCTGTGAAGACATGCCAGGGTGCCCTCTCTTTCAGGGTGTGTGACAGACACACACATCTACACACACACACACACACACACACACACACACACACACACACACACACACACACACACACACACACACACACACACACACACACACACACACACACACACACACACACACACACACACACACACACACACACACACAGGAAGTGTTGGTTGAAGCTACTCTGAATATATAGTTTACCAAGCTACCAATTACTTCACACGGGAATAAGTTAAGCTACACTAAAGCTCACTCCATCCAAACTACTTTGTGAAAAAGTATCATATCTTAATCTGAAATGTCATAGACTACACATTGCAAGAATAGATCACTTTGGGGTCATATCTTAACAGAATGTGTAATTTTGCCGCCTGTTAAAGACCCCAAAACAACATTTCAAATGAAAATTAGGAGGTGGCATGCTGAAAAAGACAGTAAATGATTGCCTACTTTAGCCATATTTTATTTTTGCCAAAACAGTAGTGTGTAGTTCCAGTAGTTAGCTACACCGCTACATGGTAAAACAGTAGTGTGTAGTTCCAGTAGTTAGCTACACCGCTACATGGTAAAACAGTAGTGTGTAGTTCCAGTAGTTAGCTACACCGCTACATGGTAAAACAGTAGTGTGTAGTTCCAGTAGTTAGCTACACCGCTACATGGTAAAACAGTAGTGTGTAGTTCCAGTAGTTAGCTACACCGCTACATGGTAAAACAGTAGTGTGTAGTTCCAGTAGTTAGCTACACCGCTACATGGTAAAACAGTAGTGTGTAGTTCCAGTAGTTAGCTACACCGCTACATGGTAAAACAGTAGTGTGTAGTTCCAGTAGTTAGCTACACCGCTACATGGTAAAACAGTAGTGTGTAGTTCCAGTAGTTAGCTACACCGCTACATGGTAAAACAGTAGTGTGCAGTTCCAGTAGTTAGCTACACCACTACATGGTAAAACAGTAGTGTGTAGTTCCAGTAGTTAGCTACACCGCTACTTGGTAAAACAGTAGTGTGTAGTTCCAGTAGTTAGCTACACCGCTATATGGTAAAACAGTAGTGTGTAGTTCCTGTAGTTAGCTACACCGCTACATAGCAAAATAATTACACACACACACACACACACACACACACACACACACACACACACACACACACACACACACACACACACACACACACACACACACACACACACACACACACACACACGGGTCTGCCCGTCTGAGAGAACAAGCTGAGCTCATAATAGGAATTCATGAATAATATACTGTACCAGTGTCCAGGCTGTATCACAATTGGCCGTGATTAGGAGTCCCATAGGGCGGCGTACAATTGGCCCAGCGCCGCCCGGGTTTGGCCGGTGTAGGCCCTCATTGTAAATAAGAATTTGTTCTTAACTGACTTGCCTAGTTAAATAAAGGTTACATTTAAATATATATATATAATAATAAACCACACAAACCTCATGACTATGTATTTCTATGTCTTCTGTAAGTCTGCAACTGCCTGAAACACCTCCAAAAGAAATGCCTTTCAGTCGACTATCAGATGCAATATTAGTAGCTGACTGTACAGTATGGTGGGGTGCATTCTGGACAGGAAAAGGAAATAACCTTCACGTCTTCAAATATTGTTTCCAGCAGAGTATTTTCAAAAACACTCCTCTTTCTACATTTCCATTTCATAAATACAATGTTAATAAAGCACAGAGAAGAGGAGGAAAAATATATGTTTTAGTGATGGAGGACATGCAGCCTTATTGGAAACAAACGCTGTTCTAATGATCGTTTTAGTGATGGAGGACATGCAGCCTTATTGGAAACAAACGCTGTTCTAATGATCGTTTTAGTGATGGAGGACATGCAGCCTTATTGGAAACAAACGCTGTTCTAATGATCGTTTTAGTGATGGAGGACATGCAGTCTTATTGGAAACAAACGCTGTTCTAATGATCGTTTTAGTGATGGAGGACAAGCAGCCTTATTGGAAACAAACACTGTTCTAATGATTGTTTTAGTGCTGCAGGACAAGCAGCCTTATTGGAAACAAACGCTGTTCTAATGATCGTTTTAGTGATGGAGGACATGCAGCCTTATTGGAAACAAACGCTGTTCTAATGATCGTTTTAGTGATGGAGGACATGCAGTCTTATTGGAAACAAACGCTGTTCTAATGATTGTTTTAGTGCTGCAGGACAAGCAGTCTTATTGGAAACAAACGCTGTTCTAATGATCGTTTTAGTGATGGAGGACATGCAGCCTTATTGGAAACAAACGCTGTTCTAATGATCGTTTTAGTGATGGAGGACATGCAGTCTTATTGGAAACAAACGCTGTTCTAATGATTGTTTTAGTGCTGCAGGACAAGCAGTCTTATTGGAAACAAACGCTGTTCTAATGATCGTTTTAGTGATGGAGGACAAGCAGTCTTATTGGAAACAAACGCTGTTCTAATGATCGTTTTAGTGCTGCAGGACAAGCAGCCTTATTGGAAAGAAACGCTGTTCTAATGATTGTTTTCGTGCTGCAGGACAAGCAGCCTTATTGGAAACAAAGGCTGTTCTAATGATCGTTTTAGTGATGCAGGACAAGCAGCCTTATTGGAAACAGACGCTGTTCTAATGATCATTTTAGTGCTGCAGGACAAGCAGCCTTATTGGAAACAAACACTGTTCTAATGATTGTTTTAGTGATGGAGGAAAAGCAGCCTTATTGGAAACAACGGCTGTTCTAATGATCGTTTTAGTGCTGCAGGACACGCAGCCTTATTGGAAACAAAGGCTGTTCTCAGGGCAGGTCTGTTTGTGGCTAGATATGTTCAAGTAGCGTCGGGGACAATTGTAGCGTTTTAGGCAGTGTTGTAGTACGGTGTCGGATACATTTGTACTCTGTCATTTGTACTCGCAGCAAGAGTGTGACTCTGTCAACTGGTTTTGGCATGGAGCAGCTCACAGAAGAATGACATCGGTATCCGGTAGGATAGGAAAGACGTTTCAACTTATGAATCTACCAGTAAATGCTAACTAAGGCAACAAAGGGTAAGTAAACCAGGTATTGGAAAACGTTTAGTCAGAAGTGTTGGTTAGTAGGCTATTTGTGATGTCATCACGCGCTGTTTGCATCAGGGACGTAGACATGGATGAGCCTTGGTGGACAGAGGCCCACCCACTGGGGAGCCAGGCCCTGACAGGCCCACCCACTGGGGAGCCGGGCCCTGACAGGCCCACCCACTGGAGAGCCGGGCCCTGACAGGCCCACCCACTGGAGAGCCGGGCCCTGACAGGCCCACCCATTGGAGAGCCGGGCCCTGACAGGCCCACCCACTGGGGAGCCGGGCCCTGACAGGCCCACCCACTGGGGAGCCGGGCCCTGACAGGCCCACCCATTGGAGAGCCGGGCCCTGACAGGCCCACCCACTGGGGAGCCGGGCCCTGACAGGCCCACCCACTGGGGAGCCGGGCCCTGACAGGCCCACCCACTGGGGAGCCGGGCCCTGACAGGCCCACCCACTGGGGAGCCGGGTCCTGACAGACCCACCCAATCAGATTGATGTGGTTTAAGCATTGTTGTTGACTTCAAACAATCTCGTTTGTATTTTTTCTATTTAAAAAAAGGTGTGATTTTGAGAGTGAAAATCTGAAAACATAGGAAAGACATCACGTGTGAAAACAATCCTCCGCTGGACGGGCCGTTTGGGAACTTTTTGGCAAAATTAGAGTACACCCACTTCTCCAGGCACCACTACACCACTGGATAGGGCTGATGGAAAGACAGCAGTCACACACAGCATGATGTTAAAGCACCACTACACCACTGCATAGGGCTGATGGAAAGACAGCAGTCACACACAGCACGATGTTAAAGCACCACTACATCACTGGATAGGTCTGATGGAAAGACAGCAGTCACACACAGCACGATGTTAAAGCACCACTACACCACTGCATAGGTCTGATGGAAAGACAGCAGTCACACACAGCATGATGTTAAAGCACCACTACACCACTGCATAGGGCTGATGGACAGACAGCAGTCACAGACAGCACGATGTTAAAGCACCACTACACCACTGCATAGGGCTGATGGAAAGACAGCAGTCACACACAGCATGATGTTAAAGCACCACTACACCACTGCATAGGGCTGATGGAAAGACAGCAGTCACACACAGCACGATGTTAAAGCACCACTACACCACTGCATAGGGCTGATGGAAAGACAGCAGTCACACACAGCATGATGTTAAAGCACCACTACACCACTGCATAGGGCTGATGGAAAGACAGCAGTCACACACAGCACGATGTTAAAGCACCACTACACCACTGCATAGGGCTGATGGAAAGACAGCAGTCACAGACAGCACGATGTTAAAGCACCACTACACCACTGCATAGGGCTGATGGAAAGACAGCAGTCACAGACAGCACGATGTTAAAGCACCACTACACCACTGCATAGGGCTGATGGAAAGACAGCAGTCACAGACAGCACGATGTTAAAGCACCACTACACCACTGCATAGGGCTGATGGAAAGACAGCAGTCACACACAGCATGATGTTAAAGGATAAGCAGTCCATAAACTCTAACATAATAAGCCAGTAGGTGCCAATCAGAAGAATAAAAAACACAACCATTAAGCAATTCCTTCTCTTTGCAAAAAAAACATGTCACTTTTAGCACTCAAAATTAACCTCTGACCTTAAAGTGGAACTGACAGTGTTAACTACTTTGCAGATATGAAACAAACAGACAATCATGTCAGTCAAAAATATTAAAATTCCCAGTTTATGCCACATAACCAACTTCATGAGAGGTTTTAAAAATAGGTTATATTTGACTCGGCATTACATGACGTACACTAAGGCATTGTTGGCAGAATAGATGGGTGCAGTTTAATGCATGTATAGTATAATTATCATTATTATAATCCTTATTTTATTCATCCTTAGCCCTTCTCTGAATGCGTAGAAGGCCCATTGTTCCCCACTGTGTTTGGGTTAGTAAACATTTGTAGAGTGGCTCGATTTTCTCCGGTCTTGGTCTTCAATCGATCTCACTTTAAGTGGTCTCGAACACATTGATTTTAGGTGACTTTTAACCCTAACCCTTTTCCTAACCTTAACCTAATTCTCATAACTTGCTATGTTAATTATCCTAACTTGCTACGTAAGTTATCCTAACCTTGCTACGAAAAGTTTGCTGTACTCCATCTAGTCAAAACCGGCAATACTGCCTGCAGAACAGTGTGAGTTTCCAATAACGCGGTACTCTGCACGACAACTCGTCACCACCATCATTCAGAATCCACCGTTATAATACCTAGTGCTAACATGTCATGTGTCCTGATATTGTCCACATTCAGATTGGGATATTCTATGAAAAGTGTCTACACATGGCATTAAAATGTCTTATCTGCCCACTGTCCGCATTGTGACCTCATTTCCTGGTCTCTCCCTGTCTGAAAATTATTTCACAGCTAATATTGATGTATTTATTTTAAGATACAAATTGATGGCATAAGTCAATGGGGCCACCTGTCAATGATTTTAGAGTGTGGGATAAGGATGATATAAATGGCTTCACTTCACTGTACAGATCTAAACTTGTAAGAAGATATCCAGACACAATGGGTCCCTGGATAGAGCCGGAGGTGGTCAGACTGACCAGGTGAAAGCGATGATCCCTTATTGATGTCACCTGTTAAATTCACTTCAAATCAGTGTAGATGAAGGGGAGGAGACAGTTGAGACATGAATTGTGTATGTGTGTCATTCAGAGGGTGAATGGACAAGACCAAGTGCCTTTGAACGGGGTTTGGTAGTAGGTGCCAGGAGCACCGGTTTGAGTGTGTCAAGAACTGCAACGCTGCTGGGTTTTTCACGTTCAACAGTTTCCCGTGTGTATCAAGAATGGTTCACCACCCAAAGGCCATCCAGCTAACTTGACAGAACTGTGGGAAGCATTGGAGTCAACATGGGTCAGCATCCCTGTGGAATGCTTTTGACACCTTGTAGAGTCCATGACCTGACGAATTGAGGCTGTTCTGAGTGGAAAAGGGGTACAACTCAATATTAGGAAGGTGTTCCTAATGTTTTGTACACTCAGCGTATTTTGAGTTCTGATGGGGTAGGACAGTTGAACTAAGACAATGAGGCGTCTATAAATTCTATTCTTCAAGAATCAATGGGTATACATCATCAATATTTTGAAGTGTAAAAAGTGATGCATCAACTGCAGATTGTCCCTTCAAGACGTGGTCTGGGTATGAACTGAATCCTACTGTTAGCATAAAAAAAGGTTTGAAGATAGGAAAAAGTATTTGAACCACAAGGTATTGTCCTAACCTGACTGAGTGTTTTCACCAGCTGATTAATTAGCTTTCGACTCGGACCAAGATGACGCAAAAAAGACGACAACTTTTACATTTTTCCTTCAAACGTTTTTTTCTCCTCCCTACCATTTAAAAATTTAATAAATATTAACATTTAAAGCTTTTCATTCATGTATATACAAGAACTATACAATACACATAATGATGTTATGAACTGCAAGACAGGAATGAGGTAATGCACAAGTTGAAACAGCGTGACATCAGACCAACCACTCTGCAGACTTCCAGCATTCTCTCTACTTCTCCACTGACATCATTCTACTTTACATTCTGTTGGCTGGCTGTTAGTTTCTTAGATAATACTATGCTGCTGAAATGTACACTATATACAATATTACTTGAAAAATATATCACTTACAAAAAAAATATCAAGAATGGTTTTCTTTTTTTATCTTTTAAAGCATATGTGAGTTTTTCCACAAAGGTAATGTGCATGCTACAGTGGGGTTGGCTTTACAAACAGACTTGACCTGTTGACCTTTAGATGACCTCTGAGGTCAATCTCTTGTAAATGGTTGTTTGGGAAGCATGTCAACAATAAGAGCACCAATGGGCAGAGGTTACAAAGCTCCCTGGAGGATGTTACATCATCACCAAGACACTGCGACATCATCACCAATACATTGTGACATCATCTCCAAACTTGTGACATCATCTCCAAACTTGTGACATCACCACTTCAACTTGTGACAGCCCCCAAAGTTAAGGTTTTTGGCCGTGCCAAACAATATCTTCACAATATTAAAGTTCAATAAGTAGTTCTGATGCACTTTCATAATATGTTTGCACAACTGTACACAGATCAGGAAGTAAATGGTAGCAATGCAGTCGTCACATTGTTTAACATGTCTTGTAGTCATTTTAGTTCCAGCACCATTTTATTTTCTTGTTTATTATTCCATTTATTAACTGAAGCAGAGAGGGCTGAGTGATGCAGTGCAAATGCATAGAGATCACTCTGCTGGTTCGATGAGGTAACCATTACTGGTCTAAGTCCACTGGCATGGATTTATTTTAAATTGTATGTTAATTTATTCTTGCAGCAATCGGTTGAGAGTCCAGTCCAATCCATCAGATGTTTGTAATAATGTTGTAATAAAGTTGTCACATTGTAACATTGTCATATTGTAACATTGTCACATTGCAACGCTGTAACACTCTAATGCTGTAACAACGTTGCAATAACGTTTAGCTGACAGAAGTCACGGTGGACCATATTACTGAGCAGCAAGTCCCAGGATAAGTCAGTGATCATGTCAGCACATGGGACAGGGTTCTGGTTGTTCTGGTTCTGTGAGCTGAGTCTGATCCTACATCCTCCCTTCTTGACCTGGCAGCAGCAACGCCAGCCACAGTTCCAGCAGGCCCGGGTTCAGGGCCGGGGCCGGCGGATTGGCCTAAAGAGCGGTTGTTTGGACTGCTGTGCTCTTTAGATGGCGATAAAGCAGGGTCTCCATTGGAGTCTGGAGCAGCGTTGGATCGGAGCCGGGGCCGGAGAGGCGGGCTGGGACCTGGAGGTAGAGAAGGGAGCCCAGGGACCGAGTCTCCATCCCCGACCCCAAAGGAAGGACCCTGGGGAACAACGGCACTCGCCGACGGTAAGGTGGTCAGGCCCTGAGCAGTGGAGCGAGGCCGTCTAGGGGTCTTAGTGGTTCGGGATGGGCTCTGGGTGGTGGGGAGTGGGGAGTCTGATGGTAGGGTGGTGGAGGCGGTGGGGTTGGGCTGGGTGGAGGTCTCCTGGTCTGGGCCCGTCTCAGAGTCTGAGTCGGAGGATCCTCCAGTCTTGTGGAGGTCTGGGGATGGAGAGAAGAGGGTGGTGAAGCCTTCCTTCTTGTTGCAGGACTCACAGCACAGCTTGTTGTAGCCTGGAATGGAACAGTAACGGGCTAGGACCTCCATCTGGCAGAATATAGACTTGTCTCCAAGACATGGCTCATCTGTGGGGCGAGAGCAGAGGCAGACACATTACGGCTCTTTCCTCATACAGTAGTGACATTAACCCAACACCTGGCAACCCAACACCTGGCAACCTCTTCAACTATATCCCGTTCCGCTGGCATGCACTGAAAACTGGTGGCTTTCTCCTGGCTTTTCTTTTGCAAAATAACTAGGAATGAAGTGACTTATTTTCTAATAAATGTGTATTACATATAACATCACATTAAGGTGTGGGCTGGTCACTGTATTAAAAAGTAACAGGTATATTTCTCTCCAGTAGCTGGACTATTCTGTCCATTCAGAATTCCCCTGTGGGAACATGGCGGTTCTCAACAACCATGAATGATAAGATGCCGTCTGCTCTCTTAAGGTCCTTACTACTGAATAGTGTCTGTTCCAGGTGAGTAGCAGTCAACAATAACAATACTGGAAGACATGGCGACCCGCACACTGTCAGAAAAATGAATACATCCAAAACTGAGGCTTGAATGCAAAATATAAATGTTTATTAAAACACCTGACAACAGAAAGAGTTGACCAATACTATCCAAGAGATTGTTACTTACGTCTACCTTCAACTTGCAATTAAAACAGTTAAATAAATCTCTTGCACTGCTCGTTTCTAAAATGGATACCTACTCTACTGAAGTGGAAAGTTTGGAGTTAGTGGCCAATGTGACGGAGGAGCGACTCCATGACCTGGATGGAGAACAACCAATGGCTGGGTTTCACTGTGGGACTGTTTTTATGGTCTTATTAACACTAAAGATAACAACTACATCATTAATAATATATATATACACTACTGTTCAAATGTCTGGGGTCACTTAGAAATGTCCCGTGTCTTTCCTGTGGCTCAGTTGGTAGAGCATGGTGTTTGCAACGCCAGCATGGTGTGTGCAACGCCAGGGTTCTGTGTTCGATTCCCACGGGGGGCCAGTACAAAAAAAATGCATGAAATGTATGCATTCACTACTGTAAATGACTAAAATGTAAAAAATGTCCTTGCTTTTGAAAGAGAAACACATTTTTTTGCCCATTAAAATAACATAAAATTGATCAGAAATAGTGTAGACATTGTTAATGTTGTAAATGACTATTGTAGCTGGAAACGGAATATCTACATAGGCGTACAGAGGCCCATTATCAGCAACCATCACTCCTGTGTTCCAATGGCACGTTGTGTTAGCTAATCCAAGTTTATAATTTTAAAAGGATAATTGATCATTACAAAACCCTTAGAATCCTAGCCGTGGGAAGTAGGGGTGCTGCACCCCCTGAAAAATCAGAATTTAATAAAAATATATATTTCACAAAAGAAGTGCACCTGGCCTTTACTAGTCCTCTATTAGCGGACTGATGTAGCATCTGAGGCGCAGGCAGATTTATTTTTTCAACACCCACCCCAGTCGACAAAATAATTCTACTTATGGAAACTCAATCATTTCCCATTTTAAATATTTGGTAGTAGATATACACAGAGTGTAGAAAACATTATGAACACCTTCCTAATATTGAGTTGTACCTCTTTTGCCCTCAGAACAGCCTCAATTCGCCTGGGGATGGAATCTACTAGGTGTCATAAGTGTTCCACAAGGATGCTGGCCCATGTCGACTCCAATGTGGTGTCAAGTTAGCTGGATGTCCTTTGGGTGGTGGACCATTCTTGATACACACGAGAAACTCTTCAGCGTGAAAAACCCAGCAGCATTGCAGTTCTTGACACACTCAAACTAGTGTGCCTGGCACCTACTACTTTCAAAGGCACTATAATCTTGTGTCTTGTCCATTCACCCTCTAAATGGCACACATACACAATCCATGTCTCAAGGCTTACACATCCTTCTTTAACCTGTCTCCTTCCATTTTTACTTCCCTTCATCTATACTGATTGAAGTGGATTTAACAGGTGACATCAAAAAGGGATTATAGCTTTCACCTTGATTCACCTAGTCAGGCTATTTTATTTATAAATATTTTATTTGACCTTTATTTAACTAGGCAAGTCAGTTAAGAACACATTCTCATTTACAATGAAGTCCTACCAAAATGCAAAAGTCTGTCATTGAAAGAGCAGGTGTTCCTAATGTTTTGTATACTCAGTGTAGCTTCTTCTGTAGATAAAACCATTGCCAGAAACTAACAGAACGCTCAAATCAATTCAATCCAACCTCAGTAGATGGAATATCCCAGTTGCGGCTGGATTTCTGTAGTTCAATGCTTCCTATGGCTCTGGCTATTGGGCAGAAAGTCATAGAGCGGCTTCAAAATGTATATGGCAAGGTGAACGATCCCAGATAAAATGAACACATTTACAAAGAGGGAAAGATGTAGGAGGACTATCCGTACCTAACCTTAAATTGTATTTCCAGGCACTAGCATTTCGCCCCATCCTAAATTGGTTTAGACATGATTATTCTGCCCCCTGGCTCCTATTGCCCTGGAAGAGGTGGTCTTCACTGATACCTCCCTTACACAATGTAAAACTATGCTTTAACCCTATTATTGCTCACACAATTTCTAGGTGAAAAACAATGTAACTGGGAATCAAAATGGCATTTCCACACTCCCAATATTTCACAATAATGCCTTGTGATCTGGAGGATAGCCTTTAGAATCCCCTCAATGGTCCAAATGTGGAATCCGTATCCTTACTGATATCATGGACATTAATGGTTTAAGAACATTGCAAGGAAACATTTTTCTATATTTACAACTTAAGTCAGCTATGGAGACCTTTGGGAAACCCAGCTACTGAAACCTCCAATGATGGGATTTATAAAATAAGTTATCTGGGCTCCTAAAAGGAGTGCACAATGATATATAAACTACTTTTGGAAAGCTGATATTCTGAGCTAGCCATTAAAAAAGTACAGTCTACAGATCTACTTGAATCTGAACAATCCTTTAACTCGAACAGAATATGGAAACAATAAGACCATGGCATTCTGTAATCCAAACCACCAATTTATACATTTGAAGTTTGTTCGTTGACTGTATTTAACACCAAGGAAACGTTTTACAATGAAATTGGCCCCAATGCGCAACTGTCACTGTGTCCCCTAAATCAGGTAGGCACATTCTTTCATTTGATGTGGGTGTGCCCTACAGATAAATAGCTGTTTATCCCACGAAGTTCATGAATTTAAATATTCAATGCTTTCCTTTAGTTATGTTACTTAACGATGATAGCCCCTTGAATCTCTCAATCAATCAGAGAAGATTACTGCTGGAGAGCAGCACTGCTGCTGAAAAATGATTGGCTCTAAGATGGCGACTACCTCACTCTCCCATTTAACCAGTTACCAGTTACTGTTAGAAGTTATAACACTAGAATTATCAACAACAAGAAGGAAGGGGGCTGGTCAGGGAACATTTGAGGATGAGGGCGGGTGGAAGGGGGCTGGTCAGGGAACATTTGAGGATGAGGGCGGGTGGAAGGGGGCTGGTCAGGGAACATTTGAGGATGAGGGCGGGTGGAAGAGGGCTGGTCAGGGAACATTTGAGGATGAGGGCGGGTGGAAGGGGGCTGGTCAGGGAACATTTGAGGATGAGGGCGGGTGGAAGGGGGCTGGTCAGGGAACATTTGAGGATGAGGGCGGGTGGAAGGGGGCTGGTCAGGGAACAATTGAGGATGAGGGCGGGTGGAAGGGGGCTGGTCAGGGAACATTTGAGGATGAGGGCAGGTGGAAGGGGGCTGGTCAGGGAACATTTGAGGATGAGGGCGGGTGGAAGGGGGCTGGTCAGGGAACATTTGAGGATGAGGGCGGGTGGAAGGGGGCTGGTCAGGGAACAATTGAGGATGAGGGCAGGTGGAAGGGGGCTGGTCAGGGAACATTTGAGGATGAGGGCGGGTGGAAGGGGGCTGGTCAGGGAACATTTGAGGATGAGGGCGGGTGGAAGGGGGCTGGTCAGGGAACATTTGAGGATGAGGGCAGGTGGAAGGGGGCTGGACAGGGAACATTTGAGGATGAGGGCGGGTGGAAGGGGGCTGGACAGGGAACATTTGAGGATGAGGGCGGGTGGAAGGGGGCTGGACAGGGAACATTTGAGGATGAGGGCGGGTGGAAGGGGGCTGGACAGGGAACATTTGAGGATGAGGGCGGGTGGAAGGGGGGCTGGACAGGGAACATTTGAGGATGAGGGCGGGTGGCTGGTCAGGGAACATTTGAGGATGAGGGCGGGTGGAAGGGGGCTGGTCAGGGAACATTTGAGGATGAGGGCGGGTGGAAGGGGGCTGGACAGGGAACATTTGAGGATGAGGGCGGGTGGAAGGGGGCTGGTCAGGGAACATTTGAGGATGAGGGCGGGTGGAAGGGGGCTGGTCAGGGAACATTTGAGGATGAGGGCGGGTGGAAGGGGGCTGGTCAGGGAACATTTGAGGATGAGGGCGGGTGGAATGGGGCTGGTCAGGGAACATTTGAGGATGAGGGCGGGTGGAAGGGGGCTGGTCAGGGAACATTTGAGGATGAGGGCAGGTGGAAGGGGGCTGGTCAGGGAACATTTGAGGATGAGGGCGGGTGGAAGGGGGCTGGTCAGGGAACATTTGAGGATGAGGGCGGGTGGAAGGGGGCTGGTCAGGGAACATTTGAGGATGAGGGCAGGTGGAAGGGGGCTGGGTTATTTTTGTATGCGTTTATTTGATTGTTTTTGTACTTGTAACCCCGCTTTGAAAAACAAAAGAATGACAAAACTGAATAAAAAGTTGGTCACAAAAGAAAAGAGATTTGGACCTCTTGGCGTAACGCCTAAGGTTATGGGTTGAGTCCCAGTCAGGGCTGTTCCCCGAATTCACTACACACTGTACCTCAAACATATTTCTCAGACATACTCTTTAGTATCAGATGTTTAAAACGGTAAGCCGCTAAGAATAGAACAGACTAGAATCCAATAAAATCCAATAGAAGAATAGACTAGAATCCAATAAAATCCAATAGAAGAATAGAAGACTAGAATCCAATAAACTCCAATAGAAGAATAGAATAGACTAGGATTTTATTGGATTCAATAGAAGCATCCCATGCTCACTTACTGGAGGAGAGTTTGTGGACAGGATTGTCAGGAACAATCTGATGTACACCCTCCGTCTTCGTTGTTGAATTCTCCATGGCTTCTTTAGTGAACGGGGGCAGCGATGACTGTCCTGTTTATACCACAGGATGACAGACGGCAACATTTACACATTATTACATGGTGGGACTTTGGCTTGCAAAATTCAGATTTTCCAGAAATCCAGGTTGGACGATTCCAGATGTCTTGCTTTTTCCTTACTTCTTCTGGTAATGTACCGACTGGGAGTTCTGGATATCCTGGACATTTTGGGGAAAGTTACCTTAACTGCAACCCTACATAAGGGTTCTTTGGGAAGGGTGATGGTTCTATGTGGAACCATAATGACTCAAATAGCCCTTTGAGCTCTTCAAATGGTTCTTTACAGTTCAGAAAATGGTTCTTTCCTCTTCTAGTGCTAATTAAAATGAAGGGGAAGCAGCTCATTAGAATATTTGGGGGCGTGGTTTACACACAGCTCTTTTTGTGCAGCTGTGAGTGAGAGAGTCATGTCAGGTTATCTGATGTGTTGTGTTATGCCATTACATTTTGTATATGACTATGGCCAGTGATGGTGTCCTGTGAAAGACTCATGTTATGGCCTTGTGTCAGTTGAGAACAGATGACAAAATCAGTCAGTGGGTCTGAATTCTCTCCTCAGGGACCCCAGCTGTTCCAGAGGAAGCTCATTTGATTCAACTTGTCAATAATAACACCTATGGTATTTTAACAATATAACATGTCTGACCAGAATAAAACCCTGTGTGGTTTTCAATAGGATCTACAAAGAACATTTAAGATTAAAGAAGGTTCTTTATAGAACCATTCTCCATAAAGGTTCTATAAAAGGACCATAGGAAAAGGGTTGCAACCATAGTAGAACCCTTTTTTGATGCTATATAGAACCTTTTACTAATGGTTCTTTATAGAACATTAGCAACATGTTCCATTTAGAACCTTGAGCATGGTTCTTCATAGAACCTTCAAAAAAAGGTTCCATATAGCACCAAAAGGGATTTGCTATGGCAGTGGTCCCTGAACTAGGGATTTGTGGGGTCCGCTGACACGGAAATGTGTTTTTTTTTATACATACAGTATATATACAGTGCTGTGAAAAAGTAATCAGAGCTCTTTAAGAACCCCCTCCTCTCCTCTCCTGTCTCCCCAGGTAATCAGAGCTCTTTAAGAACCCCCTCCTCTCCTCTCCTGTCTCCCCAGGTAATCAGAGCTCTTTAAGAACCCCCTCCTCTCCTCTCCTGTCTCCCCAGGTAATCAGAGCTCTTTAAGAACCCCCTCCTCTCCTCTCCTGTCTCCCCAGGTAATCAGAGCTCTTTAAGAACCCCCTCCTCTCCTCTCCTGTCTCCCCAGGTAATCAGAGCTCTTTAAGAACCCCTGTTCCTCTCCTCTCCTGTCTCCCCAGGTAATCAGAGCTCTTTAAGAACCCTCTCCTCTCCTGTCTCCCCAGGTAATCAGAGCTCTTTAAGAATCTCCTCCTCTCCTCTCCTGTCTCCCCAGGTAATCAGAGCTCTTTAAGAACCCCCTCCTCTCCTCTCCTGTCTCCCCAGGTAATCAGAGCTCTTTAAGAACCCCGTCCTCTCCTCTCCTGTCTCCCCAGGTAATCAGAGCTCTTTAAGAACCCCCTCCTCTCCTCTCCTGTCTCCCCAGGTAATCAGAGCTCTATAAGAACCTCCTCCTCTCCTCTCCTGTCTCCCCAGGTAATCAGAGCTCTTTAAGAACCCCCTCCTCTCCTCTCCTGTCTCCCCAGGTAATCAGAGCTCTTTAAGAACCCTCTCCTCTCCTGTCTCCCCAGGTAATCAGAGCTCTTTAAGAACCCCCTCCTCTCCTGTCTCCCCAGGTAATCAGAGCTCTTTAAGAACCCCCTCCTCTCCTCTCCTGTCTCCCCAGGTAATCAGAGCTCTTTAAGAACCCTCTCCTCTCCTGTCTCCCCAGGTAATCAGAGCTCTTTAAGAACCCCTCCTCTCCTCTCCTGTCTCCCCAGGTAATCAGAGCTCTTTAAGAACCCCCTCCTCTCCTCTCCTGTCTCCCCAGGTAATCAGAGCTCTTTAAGAACCCCCTCCTCTCCTCTCCTGTCTCCCCAGGTAATCAGAGCTCTATAAGAACCTCCTCCTCTCCTCTCCTGTCTCCCCAGGTAATCAGAGCTCTTTAAGAACCCCCTCCTCTCCTCTCCTGTCTCCCCAGGTAATCAGAGCTCTTTAAGAACCCTCTCCTCTCCTGTCTCCCCAGGTAATCAGAGCTCTTTAAGAACCCCCTCCTCTCCTGTCTCCCCAGGTAATCAGAGCTCTTTAAGAACCCCCTCCTCTCCTCGTCCTGTCTCCCCAGGTAATCAGAGCTCTTTAAGAACCCCTCCTCCTCTCCTGTCTCCCCAGGTAATCAGAGCTCTTTAAGAACCCTCTCCTCTCCTGTCTCCCCAGGTAATCAGAGCTCTTTAAGAACCCCCTCCTCTCCTCTCCTGTCTCCCCAGGTAATCAGAGCTCTTTAAGAACCCCCTCCTCTCCTCTCCTGTCTCCCCAGGTAATCAGAGCTCTTTAAGAACCCCCTCCTCTCCTCTCCAGTCTCCCCAGGTAATCAGAGCTCTTTAAGAACCCTCTCCTCCTCTCCTGTCTCCCCAGGTAATCAGAGCTCTTTAAGAACCTCCTCCTCTCCTGTCTCCCCAGGTAATCAGAGCTCTTTAAGAACCCCTCCTCTCCTGTCTCCCCAGGTAATCAGAGCTCTTTAAGAACCTCCTCCTCTCCTCTCCTGTCTCCCCAGGTAATCAGAGCTCTTTAAGAACCCCCTCCTCTCCTCTCCTGTCTCCCCAGGTAATCAGAGCTCTTTAAGAACCCCTCCTCTCCTCTCCTGTCTCCCCAGGTAATCAGAGCTCTTTAAGAACCCCCTCCTCTCCTCTCCTGTCTCCCCAGGTAATCAGAGCTCTCTTAAGAACCCCCTCCTCTCCTCTCCTGTCTCCCCAGGTAATCAGAGCTCTTTAAGAACCTCCTCCTCTCCTCTCCTCTCTCCCCAGGTAATCAGAGCTCTTTAAGAACCCCCTCCTGTCCTCTCCTGTCTCCCCAGGTAATCAGAGCTCTTTAAGAACCCCCTCCTCTCCTCTCCTGTCTCCCCAGGTAATCAGAGCTCTTTAAGAACCCCCTCCTCTCCTCTCCTGTCTCCCCAGGTAATCAGAGCTCTTTAAGAACCTCCTCCTCTCCTGTCTCCCCAGGTAATCAGAGCTCTTTAAGAACCCCCTCCTCTCCTGTCTCCCCAGGTAATCAGAGCTCTTTAAGAACCCCCTCCTCTCCTCTCCTGTCTCCCCAGGTAATCAGAGCTCTTTAAGAACCTCCTCCTCTCCTGTCTCCCCAGGTAATCAGAGCTCTTTAAGAACCCCCTCCTCTCCTCTCCTGTCTCCCCAGGTAATCAGAGCTCTTTAAGAACCCCCTCCTCTCCTCTCCTGTCTCCCCAGGTAATCAGAGCTCTTTAAGAACCTCCTCCTCTCCTGTCTCCCCAGGTAATCAGAGCTCTTTAAGAACCCCCTCCTCTCCTCTCCTGTCTCCCCAGGTAATCAGAGCTCTTTAAGAACCCCTGTTCCTCTCCTAAATGTCACCCATTCATGTTTGGACAACTCTCATCCTCCTTTCTAATACTTCATAAAGAGGTGTCCCCTAAATGTGTTTCACCCCCTTGGAAGTCATTCCTCAGATAACAACTGGGTACAAAGCTCAATTCCCCCCATTCCCCCCAGGTGTTATGGAGGAGAAGGAGGGTCCATTTATATTGGCTTTCCCAACTGTTCAGATGCATGTATAGATACACACACACACACACACACACACACACAGACACACAGACACACACACACACACACACACACAAAGTGCTATAGAGGTCTCCTGATGCACTTATAGGGACAGCAGTAGGAACAGTTATTACACATCATTGACTTCTATCTGTGTGTGTGTTGTTCTGTGTGTGTGTGTTTCTGTGAGCGTGTGTGTGTGTTGTTCTGTCTGTGTGTGTGTGTGTGTGTGTGTGTGTGTGTGTGTGTGTGTGTGTGTGTGTGCATAAGAGCATGCATGTGTGTATGTATGTACTCTACCTGGACACGGGCTCAGTTTACAGATGAGGACAGTTTCAGGCTTGTCTCCCTCACACTGGCCGATGGTGTTGTCTGTGGCTCTACACACAACCTGTCTCTGTCGAATCCCCTCTCCACAGCTTACTGAACACTGTGGGGCCCACACAGAGAGTCACAGAGAGACAGCGGGTTAGATAACCTGTCTCTGCCGAATCCCCTCTCCACAGCTTACTGAACACTGTGGGGCCCACACAGAGAGACAGCGGGTTAGATGACCTGTCTCTGTCGAATCCCCTCTCCACAGCTTACTGAACACTGTGGGGCCCACACAGAGAGACACAGAGAGACAGCGGGTTAGATAACCTGTCTCTGTCGAATCCCCTCTCCACAGCTTACTGAACACTGTGGGGCCCACAGAGAGACAGCGGGTTAGATAACCTGTCTCTGTCGAATCCCCTCTCCACAGCTTACTGAACACTGTGGTGGCCAGAGAGACAGCGGGTCAGACGAGACTCAAAGCAGCTGGCTCTTCACAGTTGTTAGAAACAACGCTGAAATCCCTAGAACAGTTAGCTAGCACAATTCCTAAAACAAATCGATATAGAGCAACTTCCCTTTCCAGAAAACCCGGTAAACAACAGAGGAAAAAAGTGTTTATATTCAACAAAATCAATAAAATAGGACTCTGCTAGAGGGTCTGGAGACGCTAACCATCCTCTTCACGTCTCCTTCAGTGTGTGGTGACTGGAGAATGTTCCATACCAGGGGTGAGCTTCATTACAATTCAATTCAGTCAATTTCACAAAGAAAACTACAATTCTATTTTAGTGAACAGAAATTCCAATTCCATCATTGATTGAATTGAAATTGAGTTGACCCCAACCCTGATAAGTAGTACTGTAAGCTGTGTGACAGAGCTCCATGACCAGGTCCCTGTCTGTACTGAAGGCTCTTTGGTGGAGCTCCATGCTGGGACCCACCTGTTACCAGGCCCTTGTCTAGAGGATGCTCTGTGGTGAAGCTCTATGCTGGGACCCACCTGTGACCAGGCCCCTGTCTAGAGGATGCTCTGTGGTGAAGCTCTATGCTGGGACCCACCTGTGACCAGGCCCCTGTCTAGAGGATGCTCTGTGTCGAAGCTCTATGCTGGGACCCACCTGTGACCAGGCCCCTGTCTAGAGGATGCTCTGTGTCGAAGCTCTATGCTGGGACCCACCTGTGACCATGCCCCTGTCTAGAGGATGCTCTGTGTCGAAGCTCTATGCTGGGACCCACCTGTGACCAGGCACTTGTCTAGAGGATGCTCTGTGGTGAAGCTCTATGCTGGGACCCACCTGTGACCAGGCCCCTGTCCTCCACTGCGCAGGGCAGGCAGAGGGGTTACAGACCTTCCTGGTCTCAGGCTTGTCCTCTGTACAGTACTTAGTGTGGACCGTCCGGTTGGTGCCGTTGTGGAGGGCCTGCATACACTGAACAACCCTGGACTGGTAGCCAACCTTCCCACACGTCTTACTGCACGGGTTCCACTCCTCCACCAACCACCTGGGAGAGGAGGGAGAGAGAGGGAGGGAGGATTGAGGCAGACAGAATAAGAGAGGGGGGACAGACAGAATAAGAGAGAGAGGGGGGGCAGACAGAATAAGAGAGAGAGGGGGGACAGACAGAATAAGAGAGAGAGGGGGGGCAGACAGAATAAGAGAGAGAGAGGGGGGGCAGACAGAATAAGAGAGAGAGGGGGGGGCAGACAGAATAAGAGAGAGAGGGGGGGGCAGACAGAATAAGAGAGAGAGGGGGGGCAGACAGAATAAGAGAGGAGAGGGGGGGCAGACAGAATAAGAGAGAGAGAGGGGGGGCAGACAGAATAAGAGAGAGGGGGGGGGCAGACAGAATAAGAGAGAGGGGGGGCAGACAGAATAAGAGAGAGGGGGGGCAGACAGAATAAGAGAGAGAGGGGGGGCAGACAGAATAAGAGAGAGGGGGGGCAGACAGAATAAGAGAGAGAGGGGGGGCAGACAGAATAAGAGAGAGAGGGGGGGCAGACAGAATAAGAGAGAGGGAGGGGGGCAGACAGAATAAGAGAGAGGGGGGGGCAGACAGAATAAGAGAGAGGGGGGCAGACAGAATAAGAGAGAGGGGGGGCAGACAGAATAAGAGAGAGGGGGGGCAGACAGAATAAGAGAGAGAGGGGGGGCAGACAGAATAAGAGAGAGGGGGGCAGACAGAATAAGAGAGAGAGGGGGGCAGACAGAATAAGAGAGAGAGGGGGGGCAGACAGAATAAGAGAGAGGGGGGGCAGACAGAATAAGAGAGAGAGGGGGG
Source organism: Salmo trutta (assembly GCF_901001165.1). NCBI lineage: Eukaryota > Metazoa > Chordata > Actinopteri > Salmoniformes > Salmonidae > Salmo > Salmo trutta. Next base: position 386,496 of record NW_021823350.1, on the reverse strand, counting down.
GCAGACAGAATAAGAGAGAGGGGGGGGCAGACAGAATAAGAGAGAGAGGAGGGGGGCAGACAGAATAGAGAGAGGGGGGGCAGACAGAATAAGAGAGAGGGGGGCGCAGACAGAATAAGAGAGAGAGGGGGGGCAGACAGAATAAGAGAGGGGGGGCAGACAGAATAAGAGAGGGGGGGCAGACAGAATAAGAGAGAGGGGGGGCAGACAGAAGAAGAGAGAGAGGGGGGGCAGACAGAATAAGAGAGAGGGAGGGGGGCAGACAGAATAAGAGAGAGGGAGGGGGGGCAGACAGAATAAGAGAGAGGGAGGGGGGCAGACAGAATAAGAGAGAGAGGGGCAGACAGAATAAGAGAGAGAGGGGGGGCAGACAGAATAAGAGAGAGAGGGGGGGGCAGACAGAATAAGAGAGAGAGGGGGGGGCGGACAGACAGAATAAGAGAGAGAGGGGGGGCAGACAGAAAAGAGAGAGGGAGGGGGGCAGACAGAATAAGAGAGAGGGAGGGGGGCAGACAGAATAAGAGAGAGGGAGGGGGGCAGACAGAATAAGAGAGAGAGGGGGGGCAGACAGAATAAGAGAGAGGGGGGGCAGACAGAATAAGAGAGAGGGGGGGGGCAGACAGAATAAGAGAGAGGGGGGGGCAGACAGAATAAGAGAGAGAGGGGGGCAGACAGAATAAGAGAGAGGGGGGGGGGCAGACAGAATAAGAGAGAGGGGGGGCAGACAGAATAAGAGAGAGAGGGGGGGGCAGACAGAATAAGAGAGAGGGGGGGGCAGACAGAATAAGAGCGAGAGGTGGGGGGCAGACAGAATAAGAGAGAGAGGGGGGGCAGACAGAATGAGAGAGAGGGAGGGGGGCAGACAGAATAAGAGAGAGAGGGGGGCAGACAGAATAAGAGAGAGAGGGGGGCAGACAGAATAAGAGAGAGGGGGGGGCAGACAGAATAAGAGAGAGGGGGGGGCAGACAGAATAAGAGAGAGGGGGGGGGCAGACAGAATAAGAGAGAGGGGGGGCAGACAGAATAAGAGAGAGGGGGCGGCAGACAGAATAAGAGCGAGAGGGGGGGGGCAGACAGAATAAGAGAGAGGGGGGGCAGACAGAATAAGAGAGAGAGGGGGGGCAGACAGAATAAGAGAGAGAGAGGGGGCAGACAGAATAAGAGCGAGAGGGGGGGGGCAGACAGAATAAGAGAGAGGGGGGGCAGACAGAATAAGAGAGGGGGGGGGGCAGACAGAATAAGAGAGGGGGGGGGGGCAGACAGAATAAGAGAGGGGGGGAGAAAGACTTAGTCAGACCTCCTTCACTTCACTGACCTTTCATTTAATAAGGCCAGACTACCGTGGCACAGGGCACTCACCCCAACTATCACATTATTCAATCTGTCTACTACTGGGAATGACTAGGTTATTATTAATCATTATTCAATCTGTCTACTACTGGGAATGACTAGGTTATTATCTACATTATTCAATCTGTCCACTACTGGGAATGACTAGGTTATTATCTACATTATTCAATCTGTCTACTACTGGGAATGACTAGGTTATTATCTACATTATTCAATCTGTCTACTACTGGGAATGACTAGGTTATTATCTACATTATTCAATCTGTCTACTACTGGGAATGACTAGGTTATTATCTACATTATTCAATCTGTCCACTACTGGGAATGACTAGGTTATTATCTACATTATTCAATCTGTCTACTACTGGGAATGACTAGGTTATTATCTACATTATTCAATCTGTCTACTACTGGGAATGACTAGATTATTATTAATCATTATTCAATCTGTCTACTACTGGGAATGACTAGGTTATTATCTACATTATTCAATCTGTCTACTACTGGGAATGACTAGGTTATTATTAATCATTATTCAATCTGTCCACTACTGGGAATGACTAGATTATTATCTCATTATTCAATCTGTCCACTACTGGGAATGACTAGATTATTATCTCATTATTCAATCTGTCTACTACTGGGAATGACTAGGTTATTATTAATCATTATTCAATCTGTCCACTACTGGGAATGACTAGGTTATTATTAATCATTATTCAATCTGTCTACTATTGGGAATGACTAGGTTATTATTAATCATTA